>NC_049991.1:1310172-1322298 GCF_000003815.2 Branchiostoma floridae | reverse complement strand
TGTCTGTGTGTGTGTGTGTCTACACTGTACTGATACCCAGCCCTAGTGTGTGTGTGTGTGTGTGTGTGTGTGTGTCTACATCGCACCGATACACAGCCCTAGTGTGTGTGTGTCTCTGTGTGTGAGTGTGTGTGCGTGTGTGTGTGTGCATGCAAATGTGTCTGTGTGTGTGTCTACACCAAACCGATACACAGCCCTAGTGTGTGTGTGTGTCTCTGTGTGTGAGTGTGTGTGTATGTGTATGTGTATGTGTGTGCATGCAAATGTGTCTGTGTGTGTGTGTGTCTACACCAAACCGATACACAGCCCTAGTGTGTGTGTGCAGGGCACGAAATACTGGGTGCATGTGCACCCAGGTGCACCCAAAATCAGAGCTGTGCACCCAAATATTTTCTTACGTTTATGTATGGAAAGATATCAAAGTATACTAGTATACATCATATTCTTGACATCTAAGTATTAGAAAGATAACAAAAATGTCTGCCATGGTACTTGTTTAAGAATTTGATAGCTTGTAACTAAGTTTTGCTATTAGGTTATTACTTAGATTTATGTGGTGCACTCAAAAGTTTTTTGGTGCACCCAATTTTTCAAGCTGGGTGCACCAGTGCACCTAATCCCAAAAATGAATTTCGAGCCCTGTTGTGTGTGTGTGCGTGTCTCTGCCATCCCACGACCTTAAATACATTTACTGTACTGTCATCACATACTGTAAAGAAAAAGCAATTTAACGTATCAGATACATGACGTCAGCAATTGGCCAAATGTGCCACCAATGTACTGTAAATGCATTTAAGTTTGCGGGGGCTTTAATTTCGCTGTAGCAGGAAAATCTTTTTGTGGTGGTTTTAATTTCACGGTAGCACCATGCACTAGGGGTGGGTAATGGTACAAAACAAGTTTTTCTTATTGGACCGGTCCGGAAAAAATGGACCTGAAAAAAATTGGTGGACCGGATGTTGGACCTATTAGAAATGAAACGGATTATATGCGGGAAATTTATATGAACAGGAAATCACGTGTTTTGGGGATTACCGGTCGCTGAAAATAACAAAAGCGAAGCAGAGTAGAGTTTCCTTTCCACAAAGTTTTCCAGTCAATTGTACAGAGGCAGTTAGTCTTGCAGGATTATAGAACGCCAGTGGTCAAATACTCCACAAAACAAACTCTTTGTTGCAAAATGGACCATTCTTTTAATTATCGTCCATTCACATGCTTTCACATAGGCAATCAGGTTCAGGTCCGGACCTGGACCTGATACTTTGGACCTGAACCGGACCTGAATTTCAGGTCCAGGTCCGGTACTGAATTTTCTGTATCGGTACCCAGCCCTACCATGCAGTGTAGTCTCTTACTGCCATGGAAAAATGTTTGCGGTGGTCTTAAATTCGTTGTGAAGCGGCTGCCGCGAAAACCGCGAACATTAAACCACCGCGAAAGTTTCTGCATTTACAGTATTTATACAATGTAACTCTTGCAAAGTACTCCTGTTCAGTGTTTAGCATTCTGACTTGTCCAGTGAGACAGTATGGCCCGGTGATTCAATGTGGATGTGACTTCCCAGGAAAGCGAGCTGGGGCATTTGTTTTCAAGGAATCTGGTTCTCTCAACATATCCCCATTGAATCACCGGGCCATACCTAGAAAATAGACCTTAGGACCTTAAGTTCATCCATCAAAAAATGTGGGACTTCCATCTGAAATTGTTATTTTGCCAAGCTTAGAAGTTGATAAATCAGTGGATTTCACAATGAATATTAAAACATGAGGCCCCCAACCATGGTGTTAAGGGCAAGTGGTGGAACTCAATTGGTCATTAAAGATATTGTCTTCATATGCTGGTCATACACATGCAGCTTATAAGATATGTTGTTCTCTATTTGATGCTTGTGTCTGATTTCTCTCTCTTTATTTCCAGGACATAACAGCAAAGCCCACCCAGGAGTTCCACCCAGGATGTACCAACCGGTTGGGTTTACATGTAAAGCGTGCCATGTCTTTGCGGTAAATGAAGTAGACATTCAAAACCACTGTGTCTTGATCCATATTATCGGAGATGCTGCTTCTTCAGCCGCAAAGCCACCGCAGATCAAAGTAGAACCTGACCAACCACAAGAAGATCAAGCACAACAATCAGAAGAAGAGCGAGAGCTGCCCAGGATCAAAGCAGAGCAACAACAACTGCCAGTGGAAGATCTAGAGGCAGATCCTGATGATCCTAGTGTTAAAGAGCCTGAGCAACAGGCGGATGGAGAGAGAGATGGAGAAAACCCTCGGGCTCACCCACCGCCCAGTATTGACCCGCATGTCAAAAGGAGACAAGACTTGGCGGAGAGGATGCAGAAGTGGGACAAACGGAGACGGGAACAGTATGAGAGAGCGGACAAGGACCTCAGAACGGTGCGGCATATCATGATAAGGGTAAGGAAGAACACCCGCAAGAGCAAGGTGGAGCATCGGCTCTACAAAAAGCTGCTGGAGAAGGAAACTGCCAGACTGAGGCGGAAATGGAAGTCACCAGAGCTGGAGCCAACAAAGGAACAAGTCCTGAAGGCTCTGAAACGTAAGTGCCGTCAGCTGCAGGAGAAGCTTGGTAAGTTACGGAGAGAACCGAGACCATCCACACAGAATCAACACTGCGAGAACTACTCCTGGCCCCGATCCACAGTGCCCAACAACAAGCGAAGAGAAACAAAGAAACTCAGGAGAAAAAGGACAGCATTAGATAAGAAAAGACAGTGGATTGGAAAGATTAAAAAGTGTGTTACAGAGGGCTTTCTGCTCAAGACAAAAGACCACTGTTTTCTGAAAAATCTTGCAGGAAAAGCAAAGCATGATGGCAAGCAGACAGAGCAATATTTCAACTATCTTAAGAAGCTCTTATTCAAGGAAGAGTGCATTGTGAAGGCTGAGATGCTAAAACTGAAGTAAGAAAGAAAAATTTAGAATATTGCAAGAAGAAAATGGTTTATTTAGTTGTAGTTTTATACTTACACTGTTTTGTAGTGCTTTGTGCCTTGCTGTATGGCCAGAATACTTGTTACGTGTTACATCAAATGATGTCATGTAGGGCCAAGTATGCCCTATCTTTATTTTGTCCATATAAGTAGAGGCATTTATTCTTTTTTTATGCAACAGGTGTTTATTTCTTCTAGTTTCCAGAGTTTTCCAGTGTAGAAAGTGTGTTCATTACTACCGATGTGAGACGCATATGAAAGATCAAGTATAATTCTAGCAGCCCGGTTGACTGGGTCTGATCAAAAGTAACCTGTAATGCTTGCTAGTCACTTTCTCAGGAAGATCTTTAGTTGGCAGTAAATCTTTTTAAAAGTTTTAAATGGAGATGATGTGGCTCAAGCAGTCTTATTGAGAATGAGAGATGATTGCAGGGCCAAAGATGTGTGTGTGTGTGTACAACATACCTATGTCAGTCAAACCTGTCTATAGCAGTCACCCAAGGGACTGGAGAAATGCGGCCACTATAGACAGGTGGTCACTATAGAGAAATTGCTGACCAATTAAGTTACACATGATTTCAGTACCCACTCATGTTTCTCACCAAGTAACATTGTCTTGATCGTCTCATTCAACTGACCCTGCAAAAGTCAAATCTACAGAAATGATTGATATTGCCATGCAGAATGTTGGTAAATTCGCCAACAAAGGCTTGAAGTCTACAAGACTTGCCTGTTTGGTCGCAACAAGCAGTGTTTCTGTATCTACGGGACCAGAAATTGTATGGCCATGGCTGCATTGGACAGGTGGTCACTAGAAACTATTTCTTAATGCTAAGGTCAATGGGAAAAATCCAAGGGACCGACAAAAAGTGACCGCACTGGCCAGGTGCTTGCTATGCAAAGGTGGCCACTAATACATGTTGGACTGTAAGTGACACTGTGTAGCTGTCTGTATGGGTGAGTGGGTGTATGTTTTTGTGTACATGTGTGGATGGGTGATTGTGTGTGTGTGTTTGGGTATAGGCGTGTATGTGTGACTTGTGTGTGTCGTGTGGATGATTGTGAAGAGTATAAGACTTTAAAGTGTGCTTTAATAGGACCACAGATGGCCACATGTACCTATATATAACACTATTATAGTATAAGAGTACAAGACTTTAGGTATGGAGTGTGTCTTAGGGACCACAGATGCCCACATATACCTATAACACTATAGTATAGTTACAAGACTTTAAGTGTTGAGTGTGTTAAACCACAGATGGCCACATAAACCTATCACTTATAAGGGGCTCACTCCTTAGTCCGGAGCTGACCATGAGGGAGAGATCCAGTTTGTTGTGCTGGCAGCCGATACTGAGCCTCTGTCCAGCATCCTGCACCTGTCCCGTCTCTGTGAGAAGTTGTGTATCCCCTATGTGTTCGTCAGGTCCAGACAAGCCCTGAGATGGGCCTGTGGGACCAGAGGGTAGACTGGTGTGGTCGTGGCAGCCTTCACAACTGACATAGGGGTGGGTACCGGTACATGTGCCGGTACAAAACCTTTTTTTTTTCTTGTTGGACCAGCCCAGAAAAACCGGACCTGATAAAAATCAATGAACTGAATTTTCTGTACCAGTACCCACCCCCAGCTAACACCCATGGGCAGGGACCTGTAGTAAGGTCTTTGATAAACTTTGTCAGATAATAAGATTGAGCTGGATCAGATGGGACTGATCGCAACTACTACGTTATATTAGCAACTCCCCAAGAGTGAACAGTCACCTCCAATCCATCATAATACTGTACATTGTATACCATGTTTTCTTTTTAAGTAGATTCAATTTAAGTATGCACCTGTTTCGAGGAATTCAGTCACAGACAACTCTAAGGGGACTAAAATGGAACTAGTATGCACCCCTTTTCCACCCAGCTTGAACATATTTTGAATCAAATGTATTATGTTTTCTGTATTAATGTTGAGTACTTTTTGTATGAATCCAGGACTGCCATACCATGTCCTTGCTTACATTTGTAAAAATGCTATGTTTTCAGTCTGTGATCTCTCACTGGCTGGGGTAAATGACCTGCGAGCGGCAACTGTCAATCTAGTCGCTTGGAGCATGATACAATCAGGCTAGTTATAAGTGTTTACTGCTCACATTGTCTCTACAAACTTACTGCAAATTGCAAATTAAATCACTCAATCTAAACGACGTGATGTACACATTGTTTGCAATTTTGCATCCTTCTTAGAACTGTAGCACTACCTTGCCATCTCCAGTTCATTTAGGCAATAACCTGAAATAGAGTATACACTCAAATATGGTAACAACTTCCATTACCTTTAGATTTTGCATATATTAATTGAGAAAATGTGATAGTATATACACTGGCAACAAACATCCGCATGGTGACTAAGTAATAGAATGCACTCAATCTCTGTTACATCTGGTGACTAAGTAATGGAATGAACTCAATCTCTGTTACATATAATCTGACCCCTTACTTCATTGAAAAGCAGCCTTTAGGCTGATTTGAGCTCCTCAAGAATAAAGGTCAAACAAACAAGTGTGAGTATACATGTAGTTTCTTTAATGAAGGTTCAAACAAACAAACAATCCTTCCTTGTATCTAATCAAAAATACTACAAAAAATTCTTAACACTAAACTTGAAAAACGTATTGACTCAGAACTGGTTAGCTACAATATATATATATAAAATAACAATTTAACAGAAAACAAAGCTTCAGTATACGTAAACCAACATTTCACTTTGATTTTTCTACAGCAATCCCTACATACAAGACCTACGGTCCACAGTACTTCTAACAGTACTACAAAACAAAAGCAGTTGCAAACAAAAAACACTAGGATCTAGAAACATGCCTCCTATAGAAGCTCAACAAGTCAAGTCATCAGGGCAGGTTTATTGTACAGCATTCTGCCCTAACCTTGAAACCAAGTCGCACTACAGTACTGTATAATGCCCACCATGGCCGTCACATCTATACAGTGTCTCCTTTGTGGCTCCAAATGTGTTTCTTCAGGTTGCATGATGTGCTAATCTGTTTGCTACACTCCTTATACCTGTAGGGTTTCTACTGAGTGTGAGTCCGCATGTGTGTCTTCAGAGTAGCCTGCTCACTAAACTGCCTGCTACACTGCTCACACCTGTAGGGTTTCTCCCCTGTGTGAGTCTGCATGTGTCTCTTCAGATGATCCAGCCGACTGAACTGCCTGCTACACCCCTCACATCTGTAGGGTTTCTCCCCAGTGTGAGTCCGTATGTGTTTCTTCAGACTAGACAGCTCACTGAACTGCCTGCTACACCCCTCACATCTGTAGGGCTTCTCCCCAGTGTGAGTCCGCATGTGTTTCTTCAGACTAGACAGCTCACTGAACTGCCTGCTGCACTCCTCACACCTGTACGGTTTCTCCCCTGTATGAGTCCGCATGTGGGCCTTTAGATGACCCAGCTCACTGAACTGCCTGCTACACTCCTCACACCTGTAGGGTTTCTCCCCAGTGTGAGTCCGCATGTGTCTCTTCAGATGACTCGCATCACTGAACTTCCTGCTGCACTCCTCACACCTGTAGGGTTTCTCCCCAGTGTGAGTCTGCATGTGTTTCTTCAGACTACCCAGCTCACTGAACTGCCTGCTGCACTTCTCACACCTGTAGGGTTTCTCCCCAGTGTGACTCTGCATGTGTTTCTTCAGACTACCCAGCTCACTGAACTGCCTGCTGCACTCCTCACACTTGTAGGGTTTCTGCCCTGTGTGAGTACGGATGTGTCTCTTCAGATGACCCAACCGACTGAACTGCCTGCTACACCCCTCACATCTGTAGGGCTTCTCCCCAGTGTGAGTCCGTATGTGTTTCTTCAGACTAGACAGCTCACTGAACTTCCTGCTACACTCCTCACACCTGTAGGGTTTCTCCCCAGTGTGAGTCCGCATGTGTTTCTTCAGACTACCCAGCTCACTGAACTGCCTGCTACACTCCTCACACCTGTATGGTTTCTCCCCGGTGTGAGTCCGTATGTGGGCCTTCAGATGACCCAGCTGACTGAACTGCTTGCTACACTCCTCACACCGGTAGGGTTTCTGCCCAGTATGAGTGCGCATGTGCAAGTTCAAATTTCCTAGTCCAGTGAACTGCCTGCTACACTCCTCACACCTGTATGGTTTTTCCCCGGTGTGAGTCCGCATGTGTCTCTTCAGATTACTCATCAATTTGAACTGCTTGTGGCATTCCTCACACCTGAAGCACTTCATGATGGTCTCACCTGTGGGTATGAGATTAAGCCTTAAGTAACTTTTCCTGTGAACATTTCAGGCTACCAAAGCCCAATGCGCAAACATTCAGTTCTGCAAGCTGAAGAACTTTAATCAAGGTTTTCAAAAGTTTAGTTAACATTGAGATTACTGGCGGTAACAAAATGCACACATGGAGAAAAATTTCCGGAGGGAAAAATCCCCAACATTTAGGAAAAAAGGCTGCTACGGCTGGAGTTTTAGCAGGCTGCTACAGCAGGACTTCAAAAAGTTTAAGAAAAGGGAGCTTTGTTTTTAACTTTCTTACCAGTGTGAGTCTGCATATGAGTCTTCAGATTGTGCAGCCGGCTGAACTGCCTGCTACACTCCTCACACCTGTAGGGTTTCTCTCCAGTGTGAGTCCGCATGTGAGTCTTCAGATTGTGCAGCCGGCTGAACTGCCTGCTGCACTCCTCACACCTGTACACTTTCACACCTTTCTCCCTCCTGGACTCCTCACCAGAATCCTCTCGTCTTTCTCCCTGCCAGGCAGAACCCCCTGCTGCTCCTCTCCTGACGTCATCCAAACCCTGCATGTTGTCTGATGTCGCCATGTCATCTGTATCTGGATCAACTTCTGCAAAAACAAGACAAACGATATTTAAACAAAAGGGCAATTAAATTACCTACGGTCACGTCTATATTGTCAGCTATGATTTAGATCTTAATTACACTGATAAAAACATTTACTGAAAAGTGGTTATAATCTTGAGAGGTCAATGATTTTCTTCCTTGTGCAGATATATGCTATAAGAATACCAGAAAGCAGTTTGGGGTCACTAACTTGGGCTTGGGCACATAATTTCACCTATTCAGTTGTGCATGTTCCCCATAGGTGTCATAGCATGGATAGTCATTCACGCCTGTTACAGCGCAGGCACTTAGGCCCAACCAAGGTAAGTTATGCCGATCGATCAAAGACTTTTTACTAAATTTTAGAGATCTTTTATAGTGTTCAAATGCAATGCAACAGCTGATTTTTTTCTCAGAGCAATGACGTCATCACTGTGAAACAAATACCTGCTGTCTCATATTGTTTCATTTGTTGAGGTGACAGAAATAGGGCATGTTGTTAGAGAAAGTGTATATTAACATACACAAAGATTAGCCAAGTCAATTGCCACGATGGTCAAATTTGGCCCAAAGTTTCCATTCGAACGTAGACATCTTCCAACATATCATGATACAATGTAGTTAGAAAAGCAACCCCTCGCACGCGCCTCGTCAAGATTAGATAAAAACTGGCAGTGTGTATACATACATCAAATCTTACAGTGTACGTGTGCTGCACAGTTTTGTCTCAATGTTTTCTGATATCTGCCTAGTTGGTTGATTCAGAAAGGGTGTTTGGTGGACCAAAAAAAAAATACCACATTTAGATTGGTCCTAAATTTGACTGAAAATCCAAATCTTTTATATCATATACGTAATGATTGTAAGATCAAACGTTCTTCTGTCTTAGGATTTTTCAAGTCCTACTTAAAAGTTCAAACTATTTTTACAGCCAAGAGAAGGTCAAAAAATCCTTTTTTTCACACACAAAGACTCGTAATTCAAAATTGCTTCCATATTCCAAAAATTGCTAAGACACAAATCTGGAGATATTAGCTGTTAACAATTTAAGTCCTGAAAAAGTTGACTTGCACGCGTTTTGTAAAGCAATTAAAATACCATGTT
Source organism: Branchiostoma floridae (assembly GCF_000003815.2). Lineage (NCBI taxonomy): Eukaryota > Metazoa > Chordata > Leptocardii > Amphioxiformes > Branchiostomatidae > Branchiostoma > Branchiostoma floridae. Next base: position 1,313,370 of record NC_049991.1, on the reverse strand, counting down.
TGCCCGTATGTCAAGTCGCACTGATAGCGACATGGGGTAATTGATCCTGCCGTAAACAAGTGTTGTGATATTCAAGGTCACCAATAATGACGCCAGCAGCTTTGTTATATGTCACATGCGCCCCCCTCCCCAGTCTCCTCGGACGATCTCGCTGGGCGCCTGGGCTGGTAGTTGTTCGGAGTTATATTCTGTGGGTCAAAACCCTCGTACTCCTCAAACTCATTGACTCCCTCCAATTCGCCGGAATCCATCATTGGGAGAGTAGCGTGGTGACAAAGACGTGGTATAACGTAGTGGCGTATTTAGCTGTATGGACCTTGGCGGTCGGCTTATGTCACAGAGGTCAAAGGTCGCGGTACTTCCCGTGCTCGACAAGAAAACGCCGCAAATTTCAAATATTGTGGAAATGCTAATCTATGATGGACTAACGTAAAACAAGTAAAAATTGGACTTTTTGATGTATTTAAAATATTGCAGAATGCTTTACAAAAAAAGGTTTAGGCCTCCTTTAACTCAATTATCTTGTTGCTTTGTATACTTAGTAAGTTAGTCCTTGATTAGGGGTGGGTACCGGTACAGAACATTCAGGTCCCGGTCCGGTTCAGGTCCAGAGGATCAGGTCCAGAGGATCAGGTCCAGGTCCGGAACTGAACCTGGACCTGATTCAGTATGTGAGAACTTGTGAATGGATAATACTCAGAACAATGGTCCATTTCACAACAAAGAAATCTGTTTCGTGGAGTACTAGTATTCGACTCCCACTGGCTTTTAAGATTCAACAAGGCTAACTGCCACTGCACTATTGACTGTAAAACTTTGTTGAAATGACTATAGACTCTACTCTACTTCGCTCTTGTTATTTTCCTCGACCGGTAACCCCGAAAGGTGTGAATGCCTGATCATATAATCTGCTCATTTTCCGATTGGTCCAACATCCGGTACACCAAATTTTTTCAGGTCCGTTTTTTCTGGACTGGTCTAATAAGAAAAAAAGGTTTTGTACCGGTACACCGGTACCCACCCCTATCCATGATCCATGTTAAGACTTGCTTTCAATAAAGGATGCAGCATGCGATTTGTTGTTTCTGATTTGACATTATCTCTGGAGCCAAATATGTATAACGGAGTAATGAAGCAACATGACTAACTACTGCTAGATAAAGGAAAGTCTCAGGACAATGTATTGAAGCGATAAAACGTAAGAAAAATCTATAACGGTCACTCGTACGTAGTGGAGAAGATCACTTCTGGGGTCTCCATCTTTATTCTATGTGCGTTCTCAGGCTGCGGTACTCCACAAATATGAACCGATCACAGGTACTCCACAAATATGAACCGATCACAGGTACTCCACAAATATAAACCGATCACAGGTACTCCACAAATATGAACCGATCACAGGTACTCCACAAATATAAACCGATCACAGGTACTCCACAAATATAAACCGATCACAGGTACTCCACAAATATGAACCAATCACAGGTACTCCACAAATATAAACCGATCACAGGTACTCCACAAATATGAACCGATCACAGGTACTCCACAAATATGAACCGATCACAGGCAAAAAAAACTTGCCAAACAAAAACTAAGCATAATATTAATAATTGGTAGGACCCCTTTAGCTATGGAAAACACGGAAAATTATTTCGTAAAAAGCTCTATAAGGCTGGCTGTTCTGGCAAAACGAGCAGGAGGGAAAATGCAAGTCACTGCGATGTTAACAATTTTCGGATTTTTTCCAAGCTTAACGCCATGACATACCATGTGTTGGCAAGGCTAAAGAAATATAATCAAAGTTACTGTACCTGGCAAGTTTATTTTATTGTGGCATGCTTGATTCCGTTGTTTAAACAAGAAAACAGGTGGTAAATACGTAAATTTTAAGCCGCCGTCATCATCACTGTTCACACAGATTCTCGCGATGTTTCCCATCGACTTGCGTGGATCGAACGTTCATTAACCCCCGGGGGACTAAATGATCGAATTCAAAGCTTTTGAAACATCCCTGCAGTAGGATGACAGGCAAATCACTCTCTCATGGCAAGGTACTGTTGCTCTTCCATTACAAACACTAATGTTGCCCAGTAACAAATGTTCATCATCATCATACTGAAAGAAACAACACTAAGACCAAGCAGAAATGGAGCATCGCATAGTGTTACTATACTGAAAGGTGTTGGTCAAAGCCCAGAAGTCAGACTAGGTTTGAATTCCCTGATAATGATATGCTCAAATTTTGTGCCCTTAACTTGAATTTTCTCAATTCAATCAGGTTAACATGAGCACCTAGATTTGGTTAGGAAAGTCCCGTGGGTATGACGTTAAATGTGGGTCCCGTCAATGCGGACAGCCACACTTCCAGCACATAAAATAAACCAGCACACACATCAAAATTAGTATGCGTCCACCTCGATGTGAGTGGATCAAATAAGTCTGTTAGGATATACAGTTAGTGCTCTTCAGTACAAACTTGTGCATGTTATGCAATGAGGTGGTTCACTGGCTAAGCAATACTCTACAAGCAGAGGTTGCTCTCCGGCTGTTTTTTTCCGCTATTTTAGTCATTTTCATCGGGCTTTCTATCTAATTCTTGTACTCTTTCTTGATGTTTCCAGGCCGCGAGACATGACGAAAGAGTACAAAATGAAAAATAGATAAAAATGACTAAAAAGCATCATAAAACAGCTGGAGCCTTACCTCTGCTAGGAGAATAGGCTTGCAATACCTGGACATACAAACAAAAATACAAATTTTGTTTTTGTGACCTGTTTTCAAAGTATACTGTAATTACTTGTTCTATGCAGGTTAGCAGCATGAAAGAAGATGAACAACTAACACTGCAGTAGTTAGTGAACCTCCCCTAACATTCACACTCTCCCCTTTGGCCTCCAGGCCTGATGAAACCCAGATGTGAGAATTTGGCGGGGAAGTTGACTGGGGCACTTGTAGAGGTTTCCAGTATACCAACGACGGATCAACTGGGTCCTTTCAATATCGGCATTTCTGAACCATAAAATGTTGATTCAAGACACTGTATGTACATATGTTATAATGTAGAGCTACAAAACTGCATATTTTTGCCCCGCTTGCTACTTTTGGTACTCTAATCGAATATCCAAAACCCCTCACTGACCCTCCTCCAATTGTTTAAATTTTCTACTTCAACCGTCGTCAGTTCCTAAACCATCA
>NC_049991.1:1306412-1307817 GCF_000003815.2 Branchiostoma floridae | reverse complement strand
TGGCAAAGATGTGTATGTGTCAGTAGTGTACGTGTGTCTATGACGTAATTTGTGACAGTTAAAAATAAAATTAGATTACTAGCGGCTTTTTGCTTTGCCCAGAATTGATAGGTCCTGGTATGCTACAAAGTTTTGCCCTTGCAAAGGGCTGATAAGCAACTAGCACTTCATCTCCAAGTGCATGCAAAAAAAAATCGAATGGACAAACAGAATTTTCACTACCTAGCCCCTCCTCTGATTCGGAATGAATGGTACTCAAATGCCTTCTTAGTACGATGTAATAGGAAATTCATACTGAAGCCATGTTGGTTTGATGATATGACATTCTCACATACATCAAATTTTCATCACTTTCCCAAAAAAAATCTTAAACCACATAATAAATATATTCATTTAGAAAATGACACAATAGCATTCTGTTAAATGATGGGACCTTAACATTTACAGTATATGTACTGAGACCTTCAAAGGTGGTTTCAAACTGAACAATATCAAAAACAAACAAACTAACAAACTAACTGAACTGAACTGCTGCATATTGCTCACATACTGTATACGTCCTATATATGCTATACCGTACTACCTGCTGCACTCCTTAACCTTAAGGTTTCTCCCCCGTGTGAGTCCTCACATGACTTGTCAAGTTTGCTTTCACACTGAATAGTTTGCTGCAATACTCACACCTGTAGGGTTTTTCCCCTGTGTGAGTCCGCATGTGATCTTTCAGATGACCCTGTCGACTGAACTGCTTTCTGCACTCTTCACATCTGTAGGGTTTCTCCCCAGTGTGAGTCCGTATGTGGTTCTTTAAAGTGCTCAGCGCACTGAACTGCTTGCTGCACTCCTCACACCTGTAGGGTTTCTCCCCAGTGTGAGTCCGTATGTGGCACTTCAGATGACTCAAACGGTTGAACTGCATACTGCATTCCTCACACCTGTAGCGCTTCTCCTCTCTGTGATTCTGCATGTTTAGCTGTGGGTATGAGAAACAGATTAATCCTAGAGTAAATTTGCCCATGAACATTTCAGGCTACCGCAAACATTCAGCTCTGCCAGCTGAAGAATTTACAAAAGGTTTACAAAAGTTAAGCAAAATGCAAACACGGAGGAAACATCGCCAACATTTTAGGAAAAAAGGCTGTTACGGCAGGCTGCTACAGCAGAACTTGAAGCAAAGGGAGCACATATATATTTTATAAAACCAGCATTTTGTGTTAGAAAAACAGATGAAAACAAGAATACATAAGAAAAACGCCTGACATTTGAAAACCAATGAATGTGGACAAATTTAACAAAATCATTTACAAAAATAAAAAAAAAATATCTTTAAAAGTTTAATTTGAAAGTCTACAAGATGGTAAAATACTAGTATTCTATTTTTAATGTCTAGCCATGTCATATATAG
>NC_049991.1:1302410-1303434 GCF_000003815.2 Branchiostoma floridae | reverse complement strand
GCATGTGATCTCTAAGATGAGCCCTTCGACTGAACTGCCTGCTGCACTCCTCACACCTGTATGGTTTCTCTCCAGTGTGAGTCTGCATATGCTGCTTCAGAGTATGCAGCTCACTGAACTTCCTGCTGCACTCCTCACACTTGTAAGGTTTTTCCCCAGTGTGAGTTCGCATGTGTGTCTTCAGACGACTAGGCTTACTGAACTGTCTGCTGCACTCCTCACACTTGTAGGGTTTTTTCTCAGTGTGAGTTTGTATGTGTCTTTTCTCAGTGTGAGTCCGCATGTGTCTCTTCAGATGACTAGTGTCACTGAACTGCCTGCTGCACTCCTCACACCTGTAGGGTTTCTCCCCTGTGTGAGTCTGCATGTGTCTCTTCAGATGATCCAGCCGACTGAACTGCCTGCTACACCCCTCACATCTGTAGGGTTTCTCCCCAGTGTGAGTCCGCATGTGTGTCTTCAGACGACTAGGCTTACTGAACTGCCTGCTGCACTCCTCACACTTGTAGGGTTTCTTCTCAGTGTGAGTCTGCATGTGTCTTTTCTCATTGTGAGTTTGCATGTGTCTTTTTAGAGTACCCAGGTCACTGAACTGCCTGCTGCACTTGTCACACCTGTAGGGTTTCTCCCCTATGTGAGTCCGCATGTGTTTCTTTAAGGTACTCAGCTGTTTGAACTGCCTGCTGCACTCCTGACACCTGTAAGGTTTCTCCCCCGTGTGAGTCCTCACATGACTTGTCAAGTTTGCTTTCACACTGAATAGTTTGCTGCAATACTCACACCTGTAGGGTTTTTCCCCTGTGTGAGTCCGCATGTGATCTTTCAGATGACCCTGTCGACTGAACTGCTTTCTGCACTCTTCACATCTGTAGGGTTTCTCCCCAGTGTGAGTCCGTATGTGGTTCTTTAAAGTGCTCAGCGCACTGAACTGCTTGCTGCACTCCTCACACCTGTAGGGTTTCTCCCCAGTGTGAGTCCGTATGTGGCACTTCAGATGACTCAAACGGTTGAACTGCATACTGCA
>NC_049991.1:1299705-1302235 GCF_000003815.2 Branchiostoma floridae | reverse complement strand
ACACGGAGGAAACATCGCCAACATTTTAGGAAAAAAGGCTGTTACGGCAGGCTGCTACAGCAGAACTTGAAGCAAAGGGAGCACATATATATTTCATAAAACCAGCATTTTGTGTTAGAAAAACAGATGAAAACAAGAATACATAAGAAAAACGCCTGACATTTGAAAACCAATGAATGTGGACAAATTTAACAAAATCATTTACAAAAATAAAAAAAAAAATATCTTTAAAAGTTTAATTTGAAAGTCTACAAGATGGTAAAATACTAGTATTCTATTTTTAATGTCTAGCCATGTCATGATATAGTGTTGCAGTGTTCACTAGAGCTGTGTATGCACAGTACTGATAGTACCGGTACAATAAATTTGGTGTACCGGTACTGAACTATAATCAACAACATGTGTGGCCAATACACAGATGGATTGCTTGTCTGTCACTTAACACTGCACACACTGAGACAAGGGAGCTGACAGAAGAGTTCATTTCAAATTACTCTTAATTCGGGCAAATGAAATAGTCCCTGTAAATGGTAAAACAAATCCCAACTTGCCGACACATTTTGCATGTTAGCCTTCTGGAATTTTCTAGTTATCAACATTGGGGTGATCTTTGTTCCCAATAAAAACCTAAAAGTACTGGTGGTAAGTACTTGTAGGTAATGTAATACTAATAGGCTTGTGTCCAGTGCAATTAAACACTATAGGTATCAGATTAAACATGCTTTTGTCATTGTTACCCCCTCAAGATTGGCCATTACTGTAGTTGAAAAAAGTAAGCTCAGGAACAGATACAGGTCCCGACATGTACCTAAATGTGTGTACCTGTACATGTACATGTACCTAAAATCTGTTAAGGTACACAGCTCTACACATGACATTCACAGTCTTGGTAATGAAACTTGAGTTTGAAATTAGATGGGCACAAACAGGCAACCAGGTATATTGAACCCTGTTATACACTTGCTGACTTTGTCAGGGACTCCTGCTGAGCTGTTGGTTGAATACTCAGAACTTGTCAGGTGAAATGTTCCCAACATCTAGACCATAAAAATCCTGTGTAAACACCAAAAAGAGCTGTCGCCAAACCAGATGTCGCCAGTCATCTAGAAAACTGTGTTCAAAGAAGGCTAAACTAGCATTTTTGTCTACAATAATTATTTGTTCTTCATGTAACTTCCAAAGCCACAAGCATGAGCTTCCAATCATTTACCAATATGAAATTATAGCATTTTATCATTAATCATGCAAATTAGGTGTTCATTTCTATCTATCTATCAATGTTAATCTCCTTCTCAGCTCAATATGTCAAGTATTTGAATAGTCCTATTATGGAATGGAGCAGATATTTGAAACATTTCCTTTAATAATGCAAATAAGATACTGGTTTGAATAATTACCATCCAATCATATCAAGCATCTAAACAATCCAAAATTCAAGACGATCTGATCTTCTTGAGTCATTCTTTCAAAGTCTGAAACTAAACTGGCTCCTGTGGTTTCAAAAAAGCAGTTAGGGCTTATGTAACATATGTAACAGCCATGACTAGGAGTGGGTACCGGTAAAGAAAATACAGGTCCAGGTCCGGACCTGATTCAGTATGTGAAAACTTGTGAATGGACAATACTCAAAACAATAGTCCATTTCGCTACCAAGAAATCTTTATTGAGTAGTATTCATTGAGTAGTATTCAACTCCCACTGATGTTTTTAAAAATACTACAAGGCTAACTACCTATGTACGATTGACTTAAGTTGGTAAAAAAGTCAACTCTGCTTCGCTCTTGTTATTTGCCTTGACCCCAGTTGACCGATAACCCCCAAAACGTGTGAATGCCTGATCGTATAATAAGTTTATTTTCCAATTGGTCCAACATCCGGTCCACCGAATTTTTTCAGGTCCGGTTTTCCTGGACCGGTCCAATGAGAAAAAACGGTCAAGCCCTAGCCAAAAAAACGGTCAAGCCCTAGCTATGACAGATATGGCACTGTAGGATAGATAACACACTAAGCCAGTCACTGGGCAATCTTCTGAAATCAGCTAGCGTGTGCAAGATTCAAACTGTCTCAGTCGCTGCTTGGAACCCAAGGTATAAGTGCACATATATCCTGTAGCTCTCATCTTAGTAACTGTAGACCTGTAGTATAACAAGTGATGCATACCTAAAACCTGGAACTGGATTGTCACTCCGACTGTTCTAGGTGTTTAGGTCCAAGTAAAAAAAAAACTAAATGTCGGGAACCAAGTCCGGATTTGCAAAAAGCTATCTCTCACTTGTATTCTCTTTTGTTTAGGTACACAGCACCAAGTATAACCATATTCCTGTAACTGTAACAACTTATACTAGTGTAGGCCATTGTAATAAGCCTTTCATATCATAGTTGTGCAGAGATCAATACCCAACACATACTAGAGTAATTGAACAGGCTCGGCACGTTCATATCTCTAGTCGTAAGTGTAGTATAGCCTCTAGTTGTAGATTAATCCTACTGCTAGACCTTGAGTCAAGAGTTACATCTAAACCTACACCAC
>NC_049991.1:1297897-1299214 GCF_000003815.2 Branchiostoma floridae | reverse complement strand
AACAAGACATGCCAGCAAATTCCCAAACAAGTGGTTCCATATTTTAAGCTGCGTAGCAGAAGAATGATTCCTTGATCTCATTTAAATAAGAAATGTTAGAAATCTGATGTGAGAAACTTGTGGGTGAGAAATCTTGGAACGGGACCAATTGAGGGGATTCTGGCACATGGAGTTGTACAAATTGTCTTGAATTCAACAAAGGCGAAGGCTTTCAGAGCCCTGAAAGCTGTAAGCAAGGTCACACAAGCTAAGAAGAATCCCTCTCAACAAACCCACATCCTACTGTACAAAACTCTGGTCAGACCCATCCTAGACTATGCTTCTGAATGCACCATCGTTGCCAAAGACAGACTGGAGAAGGCTTACTCTCCTATACAGAGACAGGCACTGCTCACTGCAACTGGATGCCTCGAGAGAACAAGCACCGAGGCCCTAGAATCGTTAGCCGCCATCCCACCTATTGACATCCATCTCACATGCAGACAGGCCCAGAGCTATCTAAGAATGAGGTCCAAACACACGGGAAACCCCATCTTGGACGCCATCACAAACATGAACTCACACAAGTCAGACACCCAGATCGGAACTCCGCTCCATCTCCTACAGACCAGACTCAATGAAATGAAGGGCGAGATGGAAGAAAGCATGGTTGACAAAGAGCCATACTACGACTCAAGACTTCCTCCCTTCACCATGGGCAGCATCACTGGGTCCTTTACAGCTACAACCATCACCAACGGGGGAAAAGACAATTCCTGACCATACTTCAAGACATCACAGGCAACAACGTACCCACCACAGTCATCTTCACGGACTGCTCAGCCCTTGGAAACCCTGGGCCCACTGGTTGTGCTGCAGTTGTGTATGAAAAGTGGGGAAGCTTTGAGCCATACGCTGTATGCAAACCGGTAGCCAAACTAATAATTACGAAGGGGAACTTGAGGGACTACACCTAGCCATAGACACCATCACCAGAAGACCGACCACATCAAACAGGATACTCCTCCTCTGCGACTGCAAATCTGCGATTGAAACCATCACAGGGGTGCAACAAGTGGACGCCTACAACAGCCTGATAAACACACTCAGAAGCAAACTCAGCACACTTAAATCTAAAGGCTACACCATACAGATCACCTGGTGCCCAGGACACATGGGAATTCCTGGAAATGAAATTGCAGACAAGGAAGCTAATCTAGAAGCAGAGGAAGCAAGAAACTGCCAGAACTACACATCCTGGACAAAACAGCAAGCCATGAAACACATCGAGGCACAAGCACTGAAAGAAGGAACAGAAGGACCAAGCTGAACACAAGA
>NC_049991.1:1284921-1294438 GCF_000003815.2 Branchiostoma floridae | reverse complement strand
TGCTGCAGTTGTGTATGAAAAGTGGGGAAGCTTTGAGCCATACGCTGTATGCAAACCGGTAGCCAAACTAATAATTACGAAGGGGAACTTGAGGGACTACACCTAGCCATAGACACCATCACCAGAAGACCGACCACATCAAACAGGATACTCCTCCTCTGCGACTGCAAATCTGCGATTGAAACCATCACAGGGGTGCAACAAGTGGACGCCTACAACAGCCTGATAAACACACTCAGAAGCAAACTCAGCACACTTAAATCTAAAGGCTACACCATACAGATCACCTGGTGCCCAGGACACATGGGAATTCCTGGAAATGAAATTGCAGACAAGGAAGCTAATCTAGAAGCAGAGGAAGCAAGAAACTGCCAGAACTACACATCCTGGACAAAACAGCAAGCCATGAAACACATCGAGTCACAAGCACATGAGAGATGGAACAGAAGGACCAAGCTGAACACAAGAAGTGAACACATGCAGAAAATTGCCACCAACATGAAGAAGAAACACTTGGAAGAAGAAACACGCAAGTCATCATCAATCAGCTAGTTAGCGGCCACACCTGACTTAACTCCTATCAAAACTGGATGAACCCTGAAATCTCACCTAGCTGCACAAACTGCGGTGCTGTGTAGACCACCAACCACTTCCTGTACCACTGCCCTCGCTATGAAAAGGAGAGACAACACATGCTGCTAGAAGTGGAGAACATATATGAGACATACAACACAGCAGAGGACAGCAGAGACACGAACATCAACACGCTGGCTGGAATGAGAGAAGACCTTTCAGAAGGAATCAACAAACAGATGTACATGGCCTTCTCCCAGTACATTGAGAGTTAGTCCCCAAACCCACCCTCTAGGCCTTGTTTTCAACCGTCTGTACCCTTGCGCAAACAAACTCGATAACCATCGCTCTATACATTGAAATCGCCCCCACAGACTTACACAGAGAGTCGTCGACACCTCTTACCTGACAAGTATCCGTTCAATTCAATGAATTAGCACTGGTGCAACGTTTGAATGAAGGCTTACTTAGTCGAGAGTCTAGAGAACTCGTAACTGGCGCTCTTCTCCAAAAGGAAAATCGGGCATTCGGGCAGAAATGCATTGTGGGTGACCCGGAAGTGCTCTTTTGGGGTCAACGTATTGTACCTGATTACCCACAAGATGCTGAAGATGACTGTATACTAGTGGCCAGACTATATTTATATTTCAGCCATACATAGTATGGTGAAATATAGTGTATTCGTAATGTTTCTTTCTTTCTTTCTTTCTTTCTCCTGTCAAATCTTCAAAGTGATTCATCTCCGCCGTTCCTGGACCGAATGACATGAAATTTGGCACAGGGCTAGAATGGGCCAATACCTTGATGCTTTTTTCTCAGTTTTTTTATATCTGCCTCTAAAAGGATTTTATTGAGATTTTTGGGTCAATTTTAGACCAAAACTGTATATTTGGGCCCCTGTACCCTGGTATTACAACCAAATGAGCTGAAATTTGACAGAGATGTGCCTTGATAATGCTCCCATATAAATTCGATAACACTTTTGGTGTAAAGTACAACAAAATGCTTATTTTTGCGATTTTTTGACCAATTTTTGACCAAAAAAGGACACTTTTGGCCCCTGTACCCTGGTATTACAACCAAATGAGCTGAAATTTGACAGAGATGTGCCTTGATAATGCCCCCATATAAATTCAATAACACTTTTGGTGTACAGCACAACAAAATGCTTATTTTTGCGATTTTTTGACCAATTTTTTTACCAAAAAAGGACACTTTGGGCTCCTGTACCTTGGTATTGCAACCGAATGAGCTGAAATTTGACACAGATGTGCCTTGATAATCCCTTCATATAAATTCAATAACACTTTTGGTGTACAACGCAACAAAATGCTTATTTTTGCGATTTTTGGCCAATTTTTGACCAAAAAAGGACACTTTTGGCTCCTGTACCCTGGTATTACAATCAAATGACCTGAAATTTGGTATAGATAGGCATTAGATACTTGGTAACATGATTCAAGTAAAATTTTTTGACATAAACAACTTTAAAATGACTAATTTTGGCACTTTTCTGAGGGGAAATTTGTTTTCTTTTGGCCTCCTGACGTGACCTTCCGTGACCCCGCACAAAGCCACACCTGTGCGCGTCAGCCGGAGAGTTAATTGAATCAAAGACCTAGCCAATCAGCGAAGAGGAGGCCAAAGGCTAATTAATATTCATAAGCGGGGCCTCATGATCCCGTATATAGCAGTGTTCCCGCCAGGGGGAGCGAAGCCCGCCTAAGGCTCTCGCATTTTAGACTATTCAGAAGGCTTTATATTGTATCAGTTCTTAGGGGCATATCTATGATAATCGCAGCAGTCACTTAACTTCTCTTCAGGAGTTTAGTGTAACACTATTTCAGGTCAAACCGTCAAAGGCAACTAAAAACAAACTTTAACGTTACTGAGTTCAACAGTACTTATAACTTGTTATCCGAAGTTGAAACGCTAGCGATGGTATTTTCGCTGCGCTGTTAGCTCCGTGCGACTGTTGTTGACGGTCTTATAACGGCATCTTTTGCACCCCTGTACCCTGGTATGAGTAACATTTGGTATAGATAGGCATAAGACAGTTGCTAAAATGATCCAAGTAAAATTTTTGGCATAAAGTACTGTAAAAGGCTTAATTACAACACTTTTTAGGGGAAATTGGTTTTCTTTCGTTCTCCATGCCATGACCTTTCGGACGTTCACCCCACAGAGCCGACATCTGCACCTGCGTCTAGCTGGCAGGAAGAGTTAATTCAATTAATGGTTCAGCCAATCAGCGAAGAGGAAAGCGAAGGCTAATTAATATTCATAAGCGGGACCACACAATACGTTAACTTGAAGACTCAAGCCGTACAGACTTCTCGCCAGGATTTTTTCAAAGCGTCGGACAGGGGTCCGGGGGCCGCCGAATGTCCCTGGCGGGGTCCAGGGGCAGGGCCACTGTGGGGGGGACCCAGGTGGGCGAAGCCCCCCCGGAAGCTCTTGCATTTTAGACTATTGAGAAGGCTTCTTTTATAAGTTTTTTAGGGCCATATCAACGATAATCGTAGCAGTCACTTACTTCTCTTCAGCAGTTTGACTTTAAAATATTTCGGGTCAAAGCTTCAAAGACAACTAAAACCTCATAAACAACAAACTTTACTTAGCTCAACAGTATACAAAAATATTGTACGGGTTGCCATCCTTAGTTAAAGCGGTTATTTATAGCGCTAGTATCTTCGCTGCGCCGTTAGCCGCCGTGCGACTTTTGTTGACGGTCTGATGTCCCTACGTCGCCGCCTCGCTGATATTCCCACGGACATGTTTCAAGAAAAATACCGCTGTTCTGCGTCAAATTCTATTCTATAAAACATGTGGGACTCAGTGTTACAGTCTAAATATTTTGTAGAAGCACCGCTGTAGGAAAGAAGGTCCAAGCAATGTAAAACATCACGTAGCATGAAGTTCGCTGTCAACTGGCACACAGCACATGACTGTTTGAAACTCTAAGTCTAATCAACAGCCGTGTTTGATTGATAGCCGGCGGTCCTTTGATGAAGTCGGCGAAAGGTGCGTTAGTTAGAAAATCTGCGTTTAGTTTTGATACGTAATTATAAGTTAGACAGTGGCGAGAATGATTATTTTCTCATCAATATTTCTCTTCAGAATTATTTGAACTTAATTGTACATCTAAACAATTGGCTTACCTGTGCAATGTTTATATGATTAATGATCAGTGTACTGAAATCATGTGTAACGTATGGCTCCTAGTCAATAGATCAGCATTTTTCTCTATAGTGACCACCTGTCTATAGTGGCCACATTTCTATCACTGGACTGGAACTTGCGAAAACTGCTATATTTTCTCCAGAGCAAATGTATGTGTTCCTAGTGCTGTTGTTGTTTGACATAAACTTTGAACATTTAAATTGTAAGTAACTTTAAAATGCCAGAGTTTCAGCCCAATAAAACACTCTCAGCGCCAGGGTATGAACAGACTGACCAGACAGACGAAAATAAATCCTCGAACAAGGTTCAATCGTATCTTCCGGGTCTGGCAGGACTGAGTTGTTAAACTAAAATAAGAATAGGCTCGATGGCTGATTGCATACAAAGAAAAACAGTTTTACAGTTTTACAGCTTGAAGAAAACAAACGCTCCTACAGTACCTGCACCTGCTTGATAATTATTAAATCGTATGCCCTACTTGAATAAAAAAAGTTCACTGCAATAATAAATGTACCCACATCACAAGGAGCTTATACTTTTTTAAACTTATACCTAGTTATCGTACTGAAAATTGTTAATGACATTACATGAAGTCATTCAACAATTTTCAGTCATGATGAAAATTTTCTGAATGGAAGGTGTGATTATTGTCATTTTCTGAAAAATAGAAGCAAGCTCTGTCTTTACCTGGAATCAATTCACAATACCAGTCCACTTTGGGGGATAATGTACTGTTAAGAGGATGTTCCATTTTTGCGCAGGGGTGATTTGGAACAGTCCAATGTTGCGTGGGAAGGGGTATGGCTGAAATATGCTGTGTTTGCTCTTAAGCAAATGTCGGCCTTTCTAGTTGTTATTCTATTCATTAATCTTAGACGCATTCATAGTTAGAAATGCATATATAATGACATGCATATTGTGAATGAAACACCCGTAGCCTATCGGGAGACGACTTAGCTCGATGGGCTTAAGTATTGACTGTTTTAACTTTTGGGTGCGAGGGATTTTGATAACCCCCGCTAAATCGCGACCACTACTAGGGCTTGACTTGTAAAAAACGATGAAAATTAAAAGGAAAGCCAAAAAGCCACCGGCGGAAACGTCTGTTTGGGGCATAAATTCCATCATAACTCAGGCAAGGATAGCAAATAAAGAATCGTTTGATACCTCGACTGTACGAATTGACACGATCACCGACCGAAGAGAAAGGTTGGCTTTGTTGTGCTGAAGCGATGCCTAGTGAGCACTGTCAGCACTGCATTAACACGAGCTGCAACAGGCAATAACATGAGGGGCATTTCCCAAAGAAATCTGCATTACCGATCACTCTTAGTAAGAAGTAAGAAGCAACAACACAAGGACACGATGGATCGTGATGGTATTCGGTATATGAGTACGGTATATGAGTACGAGTTGTGGAAACAAAGGTCCTGGTTCCCTGTCGTACCTTAGTACTGCTACAGAACCGTCCTGGACATGTTGCGGTCTTGCTTTGTTAGCTTTTGATCGAAATCCAATTTGCATACCCGGATTCTAATTGAAACATAGGTAATATGCAACAATGAACAATGAAATTACCTTTATTGAAAAATGAGACTACAGGTTAGCCACATCTAGACAATAGGATTGAATTCATTTTCTATTCAATTGACTTCATTTTCTATGCAATTTGTTCTGTTGGATTTTAAGAGAAAGTTCATTTCTGATCGCGAGTGTGGGAATGTTGCGGGGACGTCTTGGATCAATGAGCACTTGGTAGATACTAAGTAAATGATGAGCAGATTGAGTGTGTTCCGTCTTCTACTGATTTAGATGTACATCATTTACAGTACTCATTTCGCCCACTGGTAATCTTTTACGTCACCCTCTTTTTACTTTGAGTTGATGTGCACTATTACTAACTTTACAGATTGGCAAGAGCGCAGCTTTAACCCCTTACATTTGGGCATAAGTTTTTACAACATAGGTTGTCACGAAACGTCAGAATATACACATCGGAAATAGTGATCTTTATTAGGCTGCAAACATACTCAGGGTCACCACTAAAATCAGGTAATATTTCGACACGCTTTAATAATGTTTTTCTGTTTTTCTATGGCCATTTTGTGGTTGCAGCATCTAGAGTGCGTCTATTTGCTTTGTATGCTTAGTAAGAATCCGCCAGAACGTGCCAACTGACATTATACAAGCCGATGCTCTATATTGTCAGTTACAACTAGATGCTAATGGTGACAAATCCTGGGCTTACAGATAGGTGGCGCTTCTAAGGGCAGCCACAGGTTAGGGTCTCTCCGAATTTGTGTGTATTTTGATCGTATTTTAAGTGTTGTTCGGGCTGTAAGAACAAGATCAGTATGTGTGAATGTCTCCGGAATGTTCAGAGACTCGTCTTGAGAAAGTGTGTCATCTCCTGGACTAGAATTCCTAGACTTCTTACATCGGCATCAGTGGTTCGGAACACAAATGGCATCTTGGTGCGAACGGTATTTCACTGTTCTATGGATTACCTCCGAGGATTGAAGCAGGTACGTTTACCGGCAGGTCCAGGACTCTAAGATCACCTACTCAACCTTGGGCTTTATAGATTAAAGACCAGGGCAAGAGGGACGAAAGCTGGTCGCCTTTTCCAACGTAAGTTGACTCTTACTTATACCGGTAACATATGCAAATGTAAACATCTAAGTCTGAACCCAACCATCGCCGTCCTGTCACATGTAAATCAGTTTGGGAATACAGTCAAACCTGTATTAGCGACCACTTTGCATAGCAACAACCTGGCCATTGCGGTCAATTTTCGTCGGTCCCTTGGATTTTCCCCATTGACCTAAGCATTAAGAAACAGTATACTAATGTAGCGACCACCTGCCCAACGCGGCCATGGCCACTCAATTTCTGGTCTCGTAGATACAGACACACTGCCTATTGCGACCACACTGCGGCCTTATGTCACGCTGTACCCAGTTTTTAATTAAAATCGTGTAGTTTACGAGGATTTCGAGTTCCCGACAGGGTCATTTTGGCGGTAGCGGAAGGTACGCGTGCCTTTAAAGTTATAGCGCAAGTCTTAATCGGCGAATTTCGCATGGCAATATCAAGCATCTTCGGTAGATTTGACTTTGGCAGGGTAAGTTGTATTTTAAGACGATCGAGACAATGCCACTTGGTGAGAAAGATTAGTGGGCACTGTAACTTATTCGTTCGTTCGTTCGTCCCATAGCCTTTTAGGCAGCACAACATGTTATGCCGTATCAATAGGCATTTTAGTCCCCTGTCGGGGCCTATCTCCTCTCCGGGGCATGGTGAATGATGTAAATCACCGTGTGGCTGATACGACACGAAGGTTTGCCAGGCCTCCGCCCGGGTGATTTCTAGTGAATCACCAACTCCAGACAGAATGGCTTGCTCCATCGCACGTGTGGGGGTTCTTTAACGTGCATGGGGTGTGACTCTCACCATACACGGGACCTCCATTTAACGTCCTATCCGAGGGACGACTCATTTTCCACCTGAGTAAAGTGAGGAAAGTCGTGTAAAGTGCCTTTCCCAAGGGCACAAGATCGGTGGCACGGCAGGCGGATTCGAACACAGCACGAAATCTGGTATTTAAGCAAGCTTAAACTCAACGTAAACGCGACATTTCTGCACCCTTTCCGCAACTTAACGACATCTATCCGCGAACGTAAAGATCCCCTTTAATGTTACCTTTACGTTGGCACTTATATGTACGTTTCGGCACTCCTCACGTGCCTTTCCGCAACTATTAGACGCTTAAAGGCGTCGTTAATGACAGTTTTTCGTAACCTATACGGGCGGAAAGTATGCGTTTATTAAGACCTTTCTGCACCCTTTCCGCAACTTAACGACATCTATCCGTGAACGTAAAGATTCCCTTTAATGCACTTATATGTACGTTTCGGCACTCCTTCACGTGCGTTTCCGCAACTATTAGACGCTTAAAGGCGTCGTTAATGACAGTTTTTCGTAACCTATACGGGCGGAAAGCACGCGTTTCTTAAGACCTTTCCGTGATCTTTTGACCACATTTACAGTCGATTTCCGTCACGATTTCCCCACGTTTATGTGTCGTTTACACACCCTGAAAGGCACGCGAAGAAGTGCAGAAACGTACTTATCCGAACGCTTTCCGTGATCTTTCCTTGGACTATAGTTGTCATTTATTTTTAGTAAAGGCGGCGTAAGTTTAAACCTTTCCGCATCTTTAGGTAGGCTTTATGTGTTTTGTGTGGCTTAAATTGGAACTTTTGCATCGGGTATGCGTGTCTTATTTGGTGTGAATCATACCTACACCGGTATCTATGGCTTCGCCGTCTAAACTATCTTGTGAGTCCAATTGTGGACTTGGATTGGTCGACCGAGGGAACAATCGGTGTACAATATCCATGCACGAATCTCCGCTACATTTAAGTCCACAATTTGGAGTCCAGTGTCGGGCGATACGCCTGGAAAGACATCATTTCAAGCAGCATAGTTCCATCTGGCCATCACATTAGGAAAAATCCGTTGAGATTCCCGAAGACGGGTACTGTTTTGTGATGAACAGGCCGTGCTCTCCATATCTCCGCCAGCTTATGCTGGTCAAGATGACACAGTCTTGAATTCACCCTGAGTTGTGTCCCTTTGAAGACTCTCCAACATACTCCGTTTCTGGCAAGCCTTGAGTGTCCTATGGTTATGTCCGTTCCGTCCTGTAGTTCCGTTCGAATCCATTTGCGGCAAAGCCACGCCGATAATCCGTGTGTTGAAACGGATCCAAGGCTCCTTCTTGACTTGTCCCGAAACAGACGCCCTGCAAACTGGTTTCTTCTATAAATTATGGTATATTCGTTAGGTTTAAAAAACCCACCTTTGTCTGTCATTGGATAACGCCCTATCACATGACTGGCCTCTTCTGGGAGCTGCTAATTAGAAATTCAATGCCGCGTTGTTCGTTATTCATAGTTGACGGCGAATAAATTTGAATTTGAAAAACACCATCCCCTTTGTACGCTGTTTAGCCAATGTTAAGCTAAACACAACTGTTACCACACTAGAAAATACCAGCCTTTCTGGGAGAACGTGATTATTGCTTGTAGATAATAAATGTTCTTCCAGATGATAAGAAAGTTTTTTTTGTACAATTATATAAACAGCAAACCCGCTATATTCCCATGATACGTTACCGGGTAGTGAGGACGCTATGTCGTCGGGATGCCAAGCTGCAAGGCACAGCCACCCGCGAGCGACATACTGCACAGGCCGCCCAGTACTAGTCCTCTTACCCTGAACGGGAACATGCCGTAATTATGACCACCAATCTTCGGGGGCATGTACCCAGTCCTCCCGGCGACTGTTGTTTCCTTTCAACAAGGAGGTTAAATATTTAATTTCCTTGCTTTCAACGCTACCTCTCCAACATCTTTTTCTGTAACTATCAATCTCCACCTCTGTAAAGAAAGTTCAGAGAGTTTTCTGAAAAGTAAGCTCAAAGGCAAAGGTAACGGAACGATATCGGTAACATACGATACTACTGGAAAAAATAAACGCTACCTTTCCGACATCTTTCTTGCACCTGTACATAGCATCTTTTTGTGTAAAGTGAGCTCAATGGTAACGTAAAGACATTGGAAAGATACCATATGTTCCATGAGGATATTTTGATTTTCCTGGTTTCGTCAAACACGCTAACACAGAATGAGTTATTCAGGCGAAGTCGCTACTTTAGTGAGAGGCGCATGTGGTATATTGAGCGGAAAATACTCGT
>NC_049991.1:1267421-1277421 GCF_000003815.2 Branchiostoma floridae | reverse complement strand
CGCCAGGATATAGGTGCTCCCACTTTCGCTCGCCCGCCCAAGACTTTTCGCGCCGGGAGGACCTGACTCCGTCCTCGACCGGGCTACTCGGGGCGGCTCGCTGGTTGAGTCTGGGGAACGACGGGCGCGCACTCAAGGCGCCCGACCAACGTTCCAAGGGAGCTGCCGGGTCCCGCCGCCAAGCGGGTCGGCCTGGGCGCTCCTGGCTCTCCGCCCGCGCTCGACGACGTCTCGCCCCTTAAGAGACGGACGACGACGACGAGCGATTGACGCGAGAGCACCGTCGGAGCGCCACCTTGTCGAGGCGGTAAGGAAGAGAGAGGGTCGGAGCGGGAGGGAGGCCCCGGGGGGCACCGCCCGCTCCTTGCCACGAAGTGTTTGCAAGTAGACACGCGAGTAGTGTCTGCTTCGTTTCGGTAATGATCCTTCCGCAGGTTCACCTACGGAAACCTTGTTCTCGGCGCTCCTCCAGACCGTTGCCGGCCCGAGAGGGGCCGATCGACTGACCTCACTAAACCATTCAATCGGTAGTAGCGACGGGCGGTGTGTACAAAGGGCAGGGACGTAATCAACGCGCGCTGATGACACGCATCTACTGGGAATTCCTCGTTCATGGGAGATAATTGCAATCCCCGATCCCTAGCACGAAGGCGGTTCAGCAGGTTACCCGCACCTTTCGGCGAAGGCGAAAGACTCGCTGATGCCTTCATTGTAGCGCGCGTGCGGCCCCGGACATCTAAGGGCATCACAGACCTGTTATTGCTCCATCTCGTCCGGCTTACTGCCGGCTGTCCCTCTAAGAAGTTGCGGCCGATCGCGCGGGATCGCCGAACTAGTTAGCATGCCAGAGTCTCGTTCGTTATCGGGATTAGCCAGACAAATCGCTCCACCAACTAAGAACGGCCATGCACCACCACCCACAGAATCAAGAAAGAGCTCTCAATCTGTCAATCCTTACTGTGTCCGGGCCGGGTGAGTTTCCCCGTGTTGAGTCAAATTAAGCCGCAGGCTCCACTCCTGGTGGTGCCCTTCCGTCAATTCCTTTAAGTTCCAGCTTTGCAACCATACTTCCCCCGGAACCCGAAAACTCAGGTTTCCCGGGAGCTGCCCATCGGGTCATCGAAGTAACGCCGGCGGATCGCTGGTTGGCATCGTTTATGGTTGTGACTAGGGCGGTATCTGATCGCCTTCGCGCCCACAACTTTCGTTCTTGATCAATGAAAACATTCTTGGCAAATGCTTTCGCAGTGGTTCGTCTTGCGGCGATCCAAGAATTTCACCTCTCCCGCCGCAATACGAATGCCCCCGTCCGTCCCTCTTGATCATTACCTCACGTTCCGAAAACCAACGAAATAGAACCGAGGTCCTATTCCATTATTCCATGCACCACTATTCAGGCGCCAGGCCTGCTTTGAACACTCTAATTTTTTCAAAGTAAACGCTCCGGCACCCCGAGGCACTCAGTTAAGAGCACCAAGGAGAATCCGGCGGGGAGGGCCGGGACGAGCAGTGACACGCCTCGCGGCGGACCGCAAGCCCGGTCCCAAGATCCAACTACGAGCTTTTTAACCGCAACAACTTTAATATACGCTATTGGAGCTGGAATTACCGCGGCTGCTGGCACCAGACTTGCCCTCCAATAGATCCTCGTTAAAGGATTTAAAGTGTACCCATTCCAATTACGGGGCCTCGAAAGAGTCCCGTATTGTTATTTTTCGTCACTACCTCCCCGAGTCGGGAGTGGGTAATTTGCGCGCCTGCTGCCTTCCTTGGATGTGGTAGCCGTTTCTCAGGCTCCCTCTCCGGAACCGAACCCTGATTCCCCGTCACCCGTTGCCACCATGGTAGGCACAGAACCTACCATCGAAAGTTGATAGGGCAGACATTCGAATGATCTGTCGCCGGTGCGAAGACCGTGCGATCGGCTGGGTTATCCAGAGTCACCAAAGGGACCGGGGCGAACCCCGGGTTGGTCTTGGTCTGATAAATGCACGCCAGACCGTGAGGTCGGCGCTTCTTCCGCATGTATTAGCTCTAGAATTACCACAGTTATCCATGTAGGATGTGACGATCAAAGGAACCATAACTGATTTAATGAGCCATTCGCAGTTTCACTGAGACAGTTTAAACTTGCACGTGCATGGCTTAATCTTTGAGACAAGCATATGACTACTGGCAGGATCAACCAGGTAGCGAGGAAGCCCTGGCGGCAGGGCGGGCGGGCAGTCGCGGGCCGCCGGGAGACGCGCACCGAGGTGCTGCCTCGACCGGCCGGCCGCGCGCCCAGCACCGCCGCCGCCAAAGTCCGTCGCTGCCGTGAGATGGGAATGCGCAGCGGTGCCGCAAACCCTCGGGAGCCTGAGCGCAGAACTCCCGGCCACACCTGACCGTTGCTTCCCTTCAACGCCCGAGCCGTCCCCGCGAGGGAACGGTCCCGCACTCTCACGACCGACGCGTCCGCCGGGAAGGCGGACGGCCGGGTCTCGAACCGCCGAGTCCGCAAGGCGTACTCGCACGCAGACGGAAGGGGCGAGCCGTCGCCGTTGGGGCCCGACTGGCGGGTACCCGGGCCCTGCCTCCGCGGAGGCTTTGGCCCCGGCGCTGCTTCCGGACGCCCTCGGCACGGCCGTCCTCGCCCGCAGGAGCGAAGGAACGGCCGCCTTCCAAGCCGGTTGTCGACCTCCGGCTGCCCTCGCGGGGAGTGGCAGCCTGGTCGGCGGGGTAGCAAAACGACTGGCGAGAGAGTGTGCGATTGCTCGCCGCCGTTCCCGAGCTAGTCA
This sequence comes from Branchiostoma floridae, assembly GCF_000003815.2. Lineage (NCBI taxonomy): Eukaryota > Metazoa > Chordata > Leptocardii > Amphioxiformes > Branchiostomatidae > Branchiostoma > Branchiostoma floridae. The sequence goes on along the minus strand of NC_049991.1, from coordinate 1,274,641 downwards.
AAAAACGACCACTCTCTCAAGGTAGGCTGAGCGACCCACGACATGGTCAGACACCCTGTAGAGCACTTTTTTGAAAAACCACCGAGAGACGGCCACGGGGTGGGCATCGGGCGCCGGGTGACAAAGCCCCCGACGGCCAGGCAGGGGCCGATCGGTCGACCCCGATCGGTCCCGACCGCCGAACCCCACGCCCGCCTGCGCGGTCCCGGGGACCTGTTCGACACCGCGGCATCGCTCTCCCGCGCCTGCCCGGCCCGGGGACCCCTCCACCGCCACCGCAGTCGGGCGGGACCAGGGGCTCACACCGCCCGCCGGCGCCACGAGCGACGCACGGTGCCAAGCCCGTTGAGCCCGCGCTGCCGCCAAAAGTCACCGGGTCACCCCGTCTTTTCTCCGTGCGGGCATCTTGCCGGCACCGCCACGGTCCCTGCCGACCCCTCCCGGACTCGCCAGCCCCCAGCAAACGCCCGCCAGGGACCGCGGAAGGCCGAGCTGGTCAAAAAACGACCACTCTCTCTCATGGTAGGATCAGCGAGTTACACCTTGGTCAGACACCCTAGAGAAATCCGAAAGTCCCGGGACGGGGCAAAGCCGCATATGGCCGTGGAGCTGGCGGGCCCGGGACCTGCGAGCCGCCGTCCGCTAGCCGCTAGGCCCCTTCCTCGCGCCGGCGGGGACGGCGAAAGGCTGCTCCCCATACTTAATGCATGGGCTCCAACATCGGATCAGCCTGCGAAAAGATTGCATGGGATGTTGCTATTCACATTGGAAGAGCCCAGAAAAAAGACGGGGGTCCACGCCCGAGCGGGCCGTTATTGCAGGCTCTTCGGAGCCCGATGGCCAGGCGCCCACCGCCAGCCTCTAGCCGCTAAGCCTCCGCCTGTCTCGGGCACGGGGGCCCGGACATCGGATCAGCCTGTCTCGGGCACGAAAAGATTGCATGGGATCATCATGTTGCTATTCACATTGGAAGAGCCCAGTTTTACATCGGAACGGTCCAGGGGCTGACCGGCACGTGCCCGCGGCGGGTGCGGGCACGAGATTACATTGGAGGCGGCCGGCGCTAATGATAAAAAGGCTTTCTTTACTTGTTAGCGTCCCACTTTCAATAGTCCACATACAATGTACTAGCAAGTGTTCCGCTAGCACACACTGCAAACACGCACACACGGAAATGCATCTGCATACCCTTGATACGACACATTGCACCTGCCGGACACACAAATCTACCTGTCCTTGGTGCTGAACACTATCCGCACATTAAAGTAGCTGCCCTTGATACTGTGCCTATGCATGGCATCAGCGCGCGCATTGATTTTCGGCTGTTCTAAAAATGTAATCAAATGTTACATGCTTGCCAGGGTAAGGGGGCACGTGGCCAGGGCACGGGACCGCAGCACCCTTTAACTTTTTTTAAACAAGAATAGCAATATAAACATGATTGAACTGGCGACGCTTGTCTCTTACAGTGTTACTGGAGGTGAACATAAGACAAACCAAGCCTTGGAAAAAGTGGTCTGAATGTTTATTCCTGTGGTTTAGCAGCATTATTTTTTACTGGATTTTTTTTTGTGTGCATTAGTTCTGAGGTCTGTCATCAATGAAATTAAGTCGGTGTGACTTTAGATGGCATCTTTCTTTTTATTCATTCGTCTTTAATGATATGAAAGACAAACCCATCATGTGACTAACCCACTCCTGGTACCATTTGGTGACAAGATGCCGGGACCAACGTTCCAGATAAGGGAGGATTAACCACACAAGAAATATACAGTTGTCTACTAATCGATTGTTCTTGGTCGCAAACACTATCTCCGTATTTGTCCATGTATCATTGATATACTTATAAAGTTACATACATTAGGCCACGTTGATTTCATCATGTGTGGATGGCATCCACGCGCGCACCGTTTCCAAAAAAAAAGATGTTTTCGACCATACTGTAAATCGTACAAAGCAGCTGTAAAATGAGCACATATATGCAGCAGATTGACAAAAAGCGACCGGGAAACATATAACTAATGTCATAGAATGACAAAGTAAATGAACCAGAATCTTATTGTGAAAAAGTTGGCGATACTCAAAACAATGGTTAATTTTGCTACAAAGGAATCTGTTTGGCGGAGGTTAACTGCCTCTGCTTTTTGAAAACTTGGTACAAATGAATATAAACTCTACTCGACTTCGCTCTTGTTATATTTTTGGCCCGGAAATCCTCAAAACGCCTGTCGACATAGCGATTTTCTAATCGGCGAAACCCCGTTTTTTCAGACCGGTCCAAGAAAACAAAAGTGTAACTGAGTACCGGCCCCTACCTCGGATTGATGGGATGCTTTACTATGTGCATTTAGTCAGATGTTTAACCTCCAGGACCACTGAAGTAAACTTTTTTTGGCCAAACGTTTTCTTTTTCTATTCGCTCGCTCGCATCAGTTTTCGGGTTCCCGGAGGATGTCATCCATATGATCAAATCATCATGGCCTTACCGCAAAGACGAAATCTTCGATATACAGAAACGATGTTGTAGCATATTGGAATCCAAATATATCGCGACTAAACATGTTCCCAATTCCAGCCCCAGTTACTGATCAATATACGTAGGATATCCATATCAGGGAACTTCTGAATACCATCCGCAACGTAATGCATTCAAGTATTGAAACGCCAGTGAATTTACTTTTATCTCTCTGTGTATTAAAATATAAATCCCTTGTAAGACATACAAATGCACCTGTTCTGAAGTGAGTGTCTGAAGATTTTTTTACTTCTGTGACCGAGATCTTTTAGGACATCTAAGACCATTGAGGAAAGAGATGGAGATAACCTGTGGTGCCATCAGCACCAACAACGATGTCACCACGCACCGACTCCGGCGAGACGGCGGGAATTTGTAATATCGCTCCCCATGATACGTACATTGTAGTTAGTCTGTCGCCGGTATGGTGTACATATACTACAAATGCGTAAGATGTAAAATGTATGTGAATTGTAAGGTCACTGCAGTTGTAAAAGATATTCCTAGGCTGCACCTTTGATCCATCAGTGCAAAGCGTTTATGCTTGTAGAAAATTGCAGCACTATTCTTGACTGCTAGGTGACGCTTTTGAACCATGAGAACGAAACTTCGAAACTTATACGACTGTGAATAATTGTAGTAATAACGTTAGCAACAATAGGCGACTTTATTAACTTTCATAACGAAATAATAAATTGCACGTTCGGCCGAAAACATTTTCTTCAAAATTCAGTCTGTCGTTACTTCTGAGTTTCCAAACAAAAGCAAACCGTGCGGAACACCAAGGAATCAATCGGGAGAGTTGTCACACATAAAGTCAACACGCACACACAAACGCATACATACACAAAAACACACATACGCACACATACACAAACACACACACACACACGCTCACACACAAGCAAGCATCTTATCCTTGGTGTCAAACAGGTTTTTAAATTCACGAACTGTTGTGAAGCAGCTGTCTGAGTGGGATCCGCTCATGTTGAAATTACCTAAGGCACAGGTCCAGGATACATAGTCTGCAGTTCCAGGGCCCTACGGTTTGGAATGAATTCTACTGAACAGCGACAAAGGACTACTGGAACAGCTTTTAAAAACGGACTGAAACCGTACACTTAGCAGCCGACAGGACATGCAGCTGTATATTGCTACCTTTTCCTATGCTAATTTCAGTGTATTTCGAAATCATGTTGTATGTACTATGTGTATGTATGCATATGTGCCCAGGGGCACATGAAAAGCAGACAGTGTTTTTCCCGGTTAAATAGATAAAAATGAAATGACACACACAAACGTATACTGAGCAAAACCCATGACCAATTACACCTGCTCTATGATCTTAACCCAACATGTGTTAGACCTGTATACACCTGTTGGTGGTCCTTAAACGTAAAACTGTTCTATATATGACATATGTCACAGTAGAGATCGCTATCCAGTAGAATCGCCGATTCACCTAGGAGAGATGGCGATCGGAGTTTTTCCTAGGAGAGATCTCGATTGCAATCTGTACTAGTACAATTGCCGATTCTACTAGTGCAGATTGCGATCGGGATCTCTCCTAGGAGAAACTCCGATCCAATCTCAAAAGATGCTAAGATGTAGGAAACAGCAATAATTTTTTCATAAACAATGATTTTATTTAGTATTAATGCAAACTAACTCATTACTAACTACACTCAAGCCTACTCGTGTCACTTCTACAATGTTAACTTCACCGAAGATTACCACACTTGAGTCACTTCTGCAACTTAACTCAAGGTACACTATATAGTATATAGCATCACCATCATTCATGGTAAATTTCATGTAAGTATGTTTTCTGATAAAGTAATTTATGATACAGTAAAGCAATTTCTGATTAGGTAGTGGCAAAAATCTTATACTAGTAATTTGTGGAAGACACGAACAGGTGATCAAACAATGTGTCAGTGTGCAAATTTCACAGCTTTAGAAGAATAATAACAATTGTAAAGTCGTAAAACAGGTGTCAAAAGATGAAGCAGAGTTTCAAGATATTACTCACAATTTTACACCTATTGAGTACATTTCACTAGTCAGACTTGTACTGAATACTAGTAATTTCACAGAAGAACAATAAGCATTGTTAAGTGATCAACAGGTGTCAAAATACAGTTTCAGAAGTTACTCTAGTGTGGCAGTCTTTGCTGAAGTTAACATTGTAGAAGTGACACAAGTAGGCTTGAGTGTAGTTGCTAATGAGTTAGTAGATTTGCATTAATACTAGATAAAATCATTGTTTATGAAAAAAATTATTGCTGTTTCCTACATCTTAGCACCATTTGAGTTTGAATCAGAGTTTCTCCTAGGAGAGAACCCGATCGCAATCTATACTAGTAGAATCGCTGATTGTCCTAGGACAGATCCCAATTGCAGTCTGTTTCCTATATCTTAGCATTATTTGAGTTTGGATCAGAGTTTCTCCTAGGAGAGATCGCGATCTCTACTGTGACATATACCAGTAAATACTCCATACCCTGGTCTATCGATCATAGTACAACGTAAAAGAGCGCGCCGCTTCCGGGTCCGCTCAGTTGTGCCCGGGACGCCGTGAGAGGCGGACGCACGGCAAATGCGCTCCCGTAAATTCGTTATCATACTCCTTGATTGATACATGTCACATATCCTGCACTTTGAGGGGCTGTCTTATGGTGAAATCATTATAATCAGTGCTGAATGAAGAACTCATTTCTCCATGTCATACATGCACCTAGGCCTGGCATCATAGTACTATATGGAGTAGACAAGATATCCATTGTGTCGTAACGTCATGAGTCATTATACAAGGGTGAGATCTCAAAAAGATCGGACAGGAACTTTCCCCAAAGAGAGGCAAACCGACAAATGTCCAGCGGCAGACCACAGAGACCAAATAGGCGAAATTCAATGCATCGGTAAGTTTCTGTTTGTTTAGTAAGCCGTGTTTGTAATCAAAAGTACACTAGGTATAGCATTAGTTGTGAATACCTACACAAAGGTAAAGTAACGTTTCTTGTAAACGGCTTAGCCTAAGGTCTACGAGGTAGCTAAGGAAAAACGCTGACTGTGCAGTGCGTGGATATGATATAGCTTTTTAAAGCGTGAGATGTTGGGCAGGGATTTGATGTGTGGTGGTAGGTCATTCCATAGACTGATGGTACGGTAGAGAAAAGTTGGTGTTTCTAGTTGGCATTTAAGTAACAATCTACAGGCTCTGTTCTGTATACGTACTACCTGGAACTTTCGAGTATTTGACTCGGACATGTTTGCTAGAACTGGTAGACAGTACTGTGCTACTGATAATACAAGTGCGCATAAAACAACCGTAATTACAGACTTCATAAGACATGGCACATGCGTGCCTTCTCACAAGGGCGATATTCCTTGATTCTTTGGCAACAACATGATTGATATGCAAATCCCATGTAAGTGACTGATCCATTTGCAGCCCCAACAAAACTGTTTCTTTCATCTGTTAAATACTTCTAGTTCCAATAACCAAATTCAGTGAGGTGGAAGGTAGAAAAGCCAGTTTTCTAGGAGATCCAAAAAGCATGCACTTAGTCTTAAGGACGTTCATCACAAGTTTGTTGTTTTTTACCCATTCTAAAATCTTACTGAGGTCAGGCTGCAAGACAGCAGCAATCTCAGCTATGGACTTAGCGGCTTTGTACATACTTGTATCATCTGCATACACTTCAGTTATGCTATTTGAAAAGTTATGCTATTTGACAAAAGTAAATCATTAGTGAATAGTGTAACGTTAAGAGGGCCTAAACAACTTCCTTGGGGAACGCCACATTCAAGTACAGATGGTTCCGAAAAGTCCCCGTTAATATACACTACCTGCGTTCTAGCGTGAAGATAAGTTCTCATCCAAGCTAAAGGGCCTGAGCTGAAACCATAGGATTTTAATTTTGCCAACAAAAGCTCATGGTCGACTACATTGAATGCGGCACTGAAGTCGATATAAACAACCCCTACCATTTCCCCTTTAACCATAGCGGAGAGCCAATCGTCCGTCATTCGTAATAAAGCAGTAGTCGTGGAGTGATTTGGTCGGTAGGCATGTTGGAAGGGTGTCACAATATCATTCAGTGCTACATACTGCCAGATTTGATTGTGTACAACTTTTCCCAATACCTTACTCAAAGTAGGCAGTAGGCTGATAGGCCTGGTGTTGTTACCGGTCAGTGGTTTTCTGGTGTTCTTAGGTAAGGGGCACACCTTAGCTCTCTTCCATTGGCTAGCCAAACAGGGCAGCTCATAAGTGACAGATTATAAACTGTGTATACTAGTATTGCATCGCCTGTAAGGCATATTTGTAATCAAACTAATTTGTTTTCGAGTTGATCAATACCACATGTAGATGACATCGTATGTCTAACAGTAACCTGAGTATCTCATCATCACTGACTGAATCCTGACTGGGTGGAACTGAAAACAACATGACTTATCCGACATAATTTGTTGATCAATGGGGACAGTGACAGGTCCGTTTTGAGACTCCAGGTTTTTCCTGTGAGTCTTGGTTTTAGTCGTGAAATTGACATGGTTTAACTATGTTCTGACCGTTTACTTCCACACATGATGGATATGGACACTTGGATCTACCTAATAACGAATTAGTTAACTTCCATACATGTTTTGGATCATTTGAGTTCTCAGACATCTTAGATTTGAAGTAGTGTCCTTTTCT
>NC_049991.1:1234231-1267253 GCF_000003815.2 Branchiostoma floridae | reverse complement strand
ATGGAAGTCAGCCACTGTGTTGAAGAGAAGCATGGATACATCTAAAGCGTCGTCCACATCATCAAACAGTTCAACAAGATCCCATGGAAGGTTTGCAATGTATAGTGATGCTTCATTTAGTATCACTAATGGTGATCCAAATAAAACAAACAAACAAACAAAAATGTCACTGATCAAGTCCCGGAATTAAATCCTTTGTAACTCCTTATATCTATACTATCGAGGCAACTTATGAGGTATCTTGTCAAATCAACTATACCTTTTAAGGTACCTTACCTTACAAAAACACACCTACCTGGTCTGCAAGGTACCTTACATAGTTCCTAGTCGAAGGGAACATATTTAATGTAAGGTACCTTACTTTGGGTCGGACCAAAGGAAACAAACCTACCTTATCTGTAATGTACCTTACATGGTTCCTCTTCTTCTGGAACACACTTACTGTAAGGTACCTTACTTTGGGCCGGACCAAAGGAAACACACTTACCTTATCTGTAATGTACCTTACATGGTTCCTCTTCTTCTGGAACACACTTACTGTAAGGTACCTTACTTCGGGTCGCACAAAGGAAACACACCTACCTTATCTGTAATGTACCTTACATGGTTCCTCTTCTTCTGGAACACACTTACTGTAAGGTACCTTACTTTGGGCCGGACCAAAGGAAACACACTTACCTTATCTGTAATGTACCTTACATGGCTCCTCTTCTTCTGGAACACACTTACTGTAAGGTACCTTACTTCGGGTCGGACCAAAGGAAACACACCTACCTTATCTGTAATGTACCTTACATGGTTCCTCTTCTTCTGGAACACACTTACTGTAAGGTACCTTACTTCGGGTCGGGCCAAAGGAAACACACCTACCTTAATTGTAATGTACCTTACATGGTTCCTCTTCTTCTGGAACACACTTACTGTAAGGTACCTTACTTCGGGTCGGGCCAAAGGAAACACACCTACCTTAATTGTAATGTACCTTACATGGTTCCTCTTCTTCTGGAACACACTTACTGTAAGGTATCTTACTTCGGGTCGGACCAAAGGAAACACACCTACCTTATTTGTAATGTACCTTACATGGTTCCTCTTCTTCTGGAACACACTTACTGTAAGGTATCTTACTTCGGGTCGGACCAAAGGAAACACACCTACCTTATCTGTAATGTACTCCTTTTTTTGGAGTACGTAAGGTACCGTCCTTGGTTTCTTTCCATCTTACCTTTTCCCTTGTCACACATCCTAGGTTTAAAGCTAATTGCCTCACTGTAACTCAAGTATCATTTGAGGCGCATTACCATTAGCTATGTAGGCCTTGTGTATCCATCTTTGATAATTTGGCATCCACGAGAGTTCATCGATACTGCGCTGTATTTCTTCTGGACCTCCGACGTACGATCACTCCAGTCGACGCAGACGACAAGACATCCCTGCTTGCTGACGTATTCCTGCGACAAAGCCGGCCACGGGGAAAGAACGCATGTAGAAAACCGTGTGAAGTATTTCCGCCATTGTTAGACATCGCTCTCCCAAATCTCTACATGACCCTCTCATATGGAAATTAGTTAATGGTATCCTGTCCCACCAATCAACAATAGTCAACGGCACCTGTGTGCCATCAGGCATAATTACGTCATTACCTCCATGCCGAGAGGTAATCTAAGTATCGAAATATCTTGTTGACAAAAACTCATTCACTGGCAAACAAAATCGACGATTTTTGTATTGTGCTCTCCGAGCCTCAGCTATATCAACTTAATGTAGAAGAAATGATTGATCAAAGGAGTGCAATATTAACGTAATCTAGTCGTATAATTCTTGATCCGGACTTTATTAGCTACGTACAGCACGGCATACATGCCTTCGAATAATCAATTAGTGTCACTTATATCTCTCTGTAACAGATGGCAAGAACTATTCACCTATTCAGGTCTAAATAGCATATAATTTTATTTCCAAATGTTCATTCAACGAAACCGAAAGAATCACTCTGTTTACAGAAGCCACAAAGACTTAGCCGAACTTCCCCACATTGACAGACGAACAGAAAGGCACTTTTCTCTTGAAATCGCAGAACCCACAAATTTTAGAAAAGGTGGGGCATTTCGTCTCCCTCTGCTTCCAAAAAAGAAGTCAAACCCAACCTGTTTAGAAATAGCCAACTCTAGTATTACAGTAGAATATTGTTCATAACTGTCAATTGTCACTTGCATATCTACTATGTTTATACCATGTACTTGCAATTAGCCCTCGGGCACGAACTTGCAAATAAACTTCTATTGACTTATAATGCAATCAAATTCTAGATATCCGAGTCAGTCGAGTAAACTGCCCCAGACATAGAAATAATCATGATATGTTAACGGTTCGTCCTGAAAAAGTAGTCTCGGATGGTAGAAATTCGTTTTACCTAGATTTCGGCCGTAGTGCCCCAACAAATGCATTGAAATATAATGCATGATGTATTACTATTTCTGATATGATACTTTTACAGATGGGCATGCACAAGCATATTGATTTACTGAACAGGGACGTACGTTGTTTTCTACATGTCCTCCATCAAATATTGACAGTCCCAATCTGTTAACGACGTCGTAAATACAGGAAGTCTGTTTTGAGTTTTACCACTTCAGATGTCAGAACGAAAATTGTGTCCGTTTCCAGCATTCGGAAAATGGCTAGGGTCGGCAGCAGGCTTTGCAAGTGTCCGTTGGGTAATAACCGGAAACAGAAGGATCTTGTCCTGGGCCTTAACTGGTTAACCTACTTAATGATATAGAGTTGGCGTCGCAATAATAAGCATTTAGACGAAAACACATATATCTCAGAAGTGATTTTTTCATCTAATATTGTTTTTTAGATTACTTTTATGGTAAAACATACTGCATTGTAAAAGAATAAAGCCTGAATCTGTGTGTTGTGCCTTGCAACGACGAATAAAACTTTTATTCATTGAAACCAACGATGCTATGTCATAAATTAAGAAATCTTATTAAGGTATGAACGGCTTGCACCATATTCACATTGGCGCCAACCCGAATCTAGTAAGGGGACAGCTGACCATCGGAATCCATGTTTGTAGGCTTGTAAATGCTAACAATGGAAGGTGACGAAACTGGGAGATTTTTATGCATAACAGAAAAAGAGTATCTTCTGCGTAAACGTATATGTCTGACTGACAATAGTTATATGTAGGCGCGTTCCTGAAGTGTGATATACGACATCTGAAGTGACTAAAGTTGAGTGATTTCCTGAGCGCCCTCCTATGTGTATCACCCTTGTGTAGCGGTAGCCAATCTAGTGTCCGAAGTCGAGCAGGGATGGAGCTTTTAAGGCAGTGGTTTACCCGTCGAACATGCAGGGGGTTAGCCGACACGTCTGGAGTGACGAACTTAAGTCTGTGTACAAACACCCTGTGATTAAGACTTTCAAGCACGTACAACAATACACAATTCAGTCTTTGTAGTACAAGTTCCTTGTTTTTATCAGTGAACCATTTTGATGTTCAATGTAGTCTAAGGATAGTGGGCACTATTTGTGTACATTTTTACATGTACATTTCTATTTTTCGCTTCCGCAAATAGCCCGGCCGGGCCCCGGACTGGAAATCTAAGTGTATCAGTGAAAGCTTATACCTCCAAGGTATTGTTTACCATCCAGCTTGGGCAGCAAACTGCAGATATACAGGTGTACAAAAGTGACATCAGTTTTGTGTTTAAGCTTGAAAACTGATATGCATTTCAACATGTTGTTGATTAGACAGGGGTTCGGATGTATGAGCTGATGTACATACGCGATTTCTGAGCCGAATCCAAGTCGTGTGTAGGCGGGCCTAGCTTTACACACGGGGCGAGTAAATGACTTTGAACGCCCAACTGCAGAACTCCTGTATCATGCTATATTGTAACGAAACTTTTGGTTTTCAATACTTCGGCAAAAACACAATGTGTAACCATGTATCCATGCATATTTTGTCACTACTAGTATGTGGTCTGGAACCCCAGTATACGGTGTCTTAGCTGTTTGAAGCTCTTACAGTTAATTGCATAAGATACACGACGTCTTTCTTGTTCCGCGCCGACTCACGTTGACTCTTCAAGATGTTGATCAGGCACAGTCTTAAAGTAGCCCAGGATCTGGCCTTCTGTCATGTATCAATGTACGCATCAGTTAGCAGACAAACGTGCACATTGACAAAACTCTCGACTCCGCTGCTTTACTACACAGAAAATACGCGACTTGACTCTCTAGCTGCGATTTTAGTCGCTGGAGGAGTTTCAAGTCGCCTCGCGGAAACAGGCCAGAGTCCGCTCCGAAAACTTGCGTGTAAAGTGTGCCTATTATAAGTATGTGTGGTTTGGTAGATCTCTTATGACCCAGTTTTCTACTGGGTGCCTCATGCTTTGCATATGAGTTATTGTAATCACTTAATTAGGTTATCAACTCATGGTTTTGATTGGTTGGCATTTGTAGCTGTATCATTAGGAATGTAGAGTTAGCACATTGCAATAAACAGCACCTGTGTGAACCGACATCTTACCTTCTCCTTCTTTGAACTCATGTCTAGCGGAAGAGTCGACGGTAAGCAAGGACAGCAACAACCAACATGGCTGGGTTTACAGACGCGTCATCGAGTCGGCCACGAGTACACTCCTCCGGAGTCCGAGTCAAGAACGATCTGTTTCCGCGAGGTGATTTGTACCCAGCTGCACTGGTAGTGTGACGACCGCAGTATTACTTCGCTTTGAATCAGGATTAACATAACAAGCTGCCCCAAATGCTAACAGGCACTAGGTGCCGGGAGAAGGGTACTTCTCTACCCTAACGTTCTATTTACGGAGTCCTCGCTTAATCGGACTGATACGGTGGGGTGTACGCCAAATCGACTCTGAAAATATTGTATGGACGTTCAGCCACTTATGACCTATATGAATTATTATGACCTAAATCAACTACATGTAATTCGATTTGATCATGTGCTACGATTCGTCAGTTTCTAGTATATGCAATTGTGACAGGTGTTCACTCCGCTGAGCCGTGGCCAGCTTATTGGCATATTACTATTACTATCACTCACTCACTCACTCACTCACTCACTCACTCACTCACTCACTCACTCACTCACTCACTCACTCACTCACTCACTCACTCAAATTCAGCTTTATTTCTGATTGACTCGGCATGTGATATTCAATATGAGATACAAAATACACATGAAATGTACCATCAGTCACAGAATCGATTGACAGTGATACAATTGACGTTAAACATTGATGCATAAATACAACTTTTAAAATTCGACAGCGATCGTATTAAGATCTAGACATAACAGAATTAAATCTTCACTGATTAAGTAGCATTGTGCTACAATACTCTTAGAGAACGGGGCGCAAATGACAGTTCATGTCACTTGGTTGTACTTCTAGACGCCCTGTATCGGGCTTCCCGACGTAAACTGTACGAACTGTCCTGAGGTGAAGTAAAGAACTCCCTCAGCGGAGAGCTACTGTCCCGCAGTATGTCTTGTAGAGTCTTCAGCGTCGCTGCGTCCCGTCTGTCAGATAGTGAGGGCAGATAGTCAGATGAAATGCTTGTGATTCTAAGACAGCGTCTCTGCACGGCTTCTAGCTTGTCTGACAGGTGTTTCGGGAGTCCTCCGCACACAGGACTGGCATACTCCAGTAAGGGGCGAATGAATGTTGGATAAATCTGGGAGCAAGAAATCAGTAGGGAGACCAGCCTTCTTTGCAGCTGCAAGGTAATATACACGTGGGCGGGACTTCGCCAACATGAAATGAACGTGTTCATCCCAGGTAAGGTTGGCAGTGATGTGTACTCCAAGTAGTTTGAAAGGCTTAGTCGTCTGAATCACATGACTAGATATTGTCGGATGAAAAGGAACAGGAATGTTTGCCTCCTTCCTTGCGCTGATAACCATGTCCATTGTCTTTTTCCCGTTTACCTTGAGAGAGTAGTCCTCCCCACCATTCAACAATGGAGTCAAGTGCCTTCTGCGTTTGACCAGGAAGTGACGCCTTTAGCATTTCAGAGGTTGTCAGATCGTCTGCATATCTGACAGGAACAATGAACCTTGACAACCTGGCATCCAAGGCATCCATATCACTCACTCAATCACTCGCTCACTCACTCGCCTCACTGACGTGCCTCCCTCGTGTGACTCGCTCTCTCACTCGCTCTCTCTCACGCATTCATTCGGTCATTCACAACTCGCTCACTCACTCTCTCACTAACTCTCACTCATTCGCTACTAACTCATTGACTCACTCATTTGCTCATTCACGTACTACTCATTCACTGACATGCCTCCTTCGCGTGACTCGCTCTCTCATTCACTCACGCACCCTCACACATTCAGTCTTTCCCTTTTTCATTCATCTTCTTCTTCTTCATCTTCTTCTTCATCTTGAGTGCCCTCAATCTTTGTCGTAGATTATTACGGCACTTTGGATGGGCGCATAAGCCGGTGCAGGCTGACGCTGAGAAAATCCTGTACAATACTCTATTAATCCGTAATCGTAGTCCAAAGTCCGTTCCAGGTCAAAGTCCGTGGGACCCGCCGAATAGTGACATACAGTGTTAGTGTAAGCAGGAGGCACGAGACACGAAGGTGTCTAGTGTGGGTGCCTCTGCAACACTGACTGGCAGACTGTTCCATTCTTTAACTGCTCTAGGAAGGAACGCGCCCTCTCTGTACTTTGTTCTAGTAGCCACAAGACGGAACTGCTGTGAGTGAGAACGTCGGAGACGTGTGGGGGGATGGACAAGTTTGTTTCTAATGACGGGACAATGCATGAGGCCATGGTAGATTTTATACAGAGCGCCTACCCTTGCAGTCTTCCTGCGTTGATCGAGGGAGTGCCAACCGAGTACTGATAACATTTGGCTTACGCTAGAAGTGTTGTGGTATCTACCCAGGACAAATCTGGCTGCCCTTCTTTGGACTCCTTCGAGTTTGTCCATGCTTTTTTGGTGTGCGGACCCCACACCGTCGAGGCATATTCAAGCAGTGGTCGCACTAGGGCTTTGTATGCCCTCTCTTTGATGGATTTAGAGCTGATTTTCAGATTACGTCTTAAGAAACCTAGTGTTTTGCTCGCTTTGTTCACAATGATGTCCACATGTGTGTCCCAACTCATGTTGTTACTCATTGTTACACCTAAGTACTTGACAGTGATGACATTGTCCAGCTTATGGCCATGTAGACAGTAGGAAGACTCAAGTGGGTTCCTGTTCCTTGTGACAGACATGCAGACATTCATTCATTCATTCACTCACCCACCCTGTCACTTATTCTCTCATTATTTCATTCATTCGTCCACTCTCTTGTTCACTCACCCATTCACTCACCCTTTCATCCATTCACTCACACTCACTCTCTCACACTCACTCACTCACCCACCCCAAACTCACTCAACCACTCACCCACTCACCCATTCACTCACTCACTCACTCATTCACTCACTCATTCCCCACTCTCACTCACTCACTCTCACATCTACTCATTAGCTCACCACTCATTCACTGACGTGCCTCACTCGCGTGACTCGCTTTCTCACACGCTCTCTCACTCGCTCTCTCATGCATTCACTCGCTCATTCACAACTCGCTCACTCACTCACTCATTCACTCACTCTCACTCATTCACTACTAACTCATTGACTCAGTCATTTGCTCATTCACTTACCACTCATTCACTGATGTGCCTCCTTCGCGTGACTCGCTCTCATTCACTCACGCACCCTCACACATTGTCTTTAATTTTTCCATTCATTCATTCACTCACCCACCCTCTCACACATTCTCTCATTACTAGTATTTCATTCACTCGTCCACTCTCTTGTCCACTCACCCATTCACTCACCCTTTCATCCATTCACTCACACTCACTCACTCACTCACTCGCTCACTCTCACTCACTCACTCACTCACTCACTCACTCACCCACTCACCCACTCACTCACTCACTCACATAACGTCTTGCACATGGTGTTCAGTTAGAGCAAGGGGTCAAAACAAGAAGGTCCTTGATCAAAATGACCCTCTTGAGGGCCCTTGAGGTTCACTACGCTTTGCCACTTGCAGTCTGGCATGTCCAGATTATATGACACAGAAAACTTTATTTCCTCTGGAGTATCTGATTCCTGAACTACAATTCCTTTGATAGGACATGAAATGATGGACATGACGATACTTATGACAATGACAATAACGTTTATTGCATGTTCACGCCGTTGACGATAAGTAATAAATGCAGTAAGTTCAATACAAAGGGAATATCAGGTAGCCTGGGTACCATCCGGATAGTAGTTCTCTCCTATGTTCGCTTCTGCTATCCCAGACGGAACAGCAGAGAAGCGATATATACAATGTATAATGAATGTCAGCGTTAGAAGCGACTGTATATATAATGAACGCCGGAGCGAACTACATGTACTTTGTTCTACGTGTTCTAGAGTTAACAAACTTCTTCTCTCTTCCTAAAACATGTGTCGCCGAAGTCTGACGAACTTACAGAGTTCTGACATTACATCGTAGTTAGAACTTAGATGATGTGCCGCCAAACTGACCCTTATTGTGTAACGGTTTTTAGCACGCTGGGTTTGTGATCTGGTGGCCCGGTTCGAATCCCGGGAGCCAGGAGACTGTTTCTACTCGCTTCTTACAACATAACGTTACTTGATGATGATGACTGGTTTATTATTATTATGCTGGCTGTTGACTGAATAGCGGATTCATTACAATGATTATTGTCAAGACATAACTAGTTCCCGAAATACATTTTTTTGTACTAAACATCATTATCTTTTTATCAATTATAACGGAATTATTAAAATAATGTGATAACGCTTAAAATGTTTTGACATTATTAAAACCAGAACACATGCGATAGTTTTGAGAGAGTTCTTTAGTCGGTCAGTTCCGTACATTTGACCGGTTGATACTTGTTTCTGTTTCTGGTGGTTCTTTGGTGAAAGGCCGATCCCTTTGGAGGTAGAATTGACGATGCATGAATGAGTTTCAAACTTTAGACAGTTCCCGTCTACGGACTGAGAGCAACGGCAGGTGCAAGTCTTTCCTGCCTTGTTCATAGCTGCGAAGCGTTTTCCTAGTATTGTGCGAACTGCTCTATTCTATACTCACTACTGTTCAAGTTGGCCCGACTGTGCACATGTGAGCTCCGGATATCAAACCAGCCGCATTTTGAGGGGATCTCAAAGGAAAATTTGAGGATTTTATTGGAACAAAAACAAAGATATAGTATATCAGTTATAGAATGTCCTCCATATTGATAAACATACATAATCGTGTTCTCACCTATCAGCTATGTGACGTTAGAAATCTCTCAACGTAACAGTCTTGATAGTTTTAAAAGTATCTACCTAACAAAAGCTAGTTCATCCTTTTGATATTTAACGTTATAAATGTTCTCACTCTATCCAAACAACATCGATATAGTATTTGTATCTGGCTGCCGATGTCTGGTACGTTTCGTATGCCTTTAAAAAGTTTTCAATGTTTTGAATGTGTCAAGTTGGCAGGAGGAGTGGGCTGGTGGTAGTCTCTGCCAGACTCCGGGTCGCTCCGGGTCGCTCCATTTCTTAACCAAACATGCACACATAACACTAATGATTCACACAGGAATGAAAAGTGTGTCGTTCTTCAAGAAATAAACATTTAGTTATACGGAAAGTTGTCATTAATTTTTTTACAAACGCAAGTGAAAGGCATAGGTATCAAAGCATGGCGTTAGTCGTTTATAACATGCGCAAACAAATTCGTTACGAGCTGAAGTTTGCTGCGTGTTTACACAATTTTATTCATCAATACTATTTTACACTACACTTTCAAAGTTTCTCCATACAATATACACAGTAACAGAATGCTTACGACACTCCGTAGATCGCGCTGTTCCCTAGCCGGCTACACTCCTCTGGCCGGCTTACTCCTCTACTTCTCCATTTACGCGTTTCCAGCGACCCGGAGTCTGGTAGAGACTAGGCAGGTGGGAGCTCGCGTTAGGGACTGTACGGTATTTAGCAAGGGGGAGGGTCCGTCGTGAGAGGGCCGGTCGTCAGAGGGTCGGGTCAGACAAATTACCTAGGCCCTCCCCCCCAGGTCAAATGCTTTTTCTTAGGCCCTCTTCCCGTCTCAAGTTTTTTTTATCCCTAGGACCTCCCCCTGACGATCGCCCTCTCCTCGCTATTAAATACTGTACGGTCCCTTAATGTTAACCTGATGTATCACCCAGTATCCCGTCATGCACCGTACACGACTTCCCGCGCAGCGTTGATTTCGGCAACAAAAACATGTCAACAAAGGAACTTACCATGATGAGCACCATGTAACGTTACATGTGGTTTAGATTTCACAATTCAGATCGATGTTAGCACTACAAAACCAAGAATTTCCACAAACACCAACTGCGTATATCTGTTTGAGTTGGGCAGGAGTTTTAGAATGAGCAGACTCGCTGTTTATTTTCCGAGCCGAAGTAAATGAACCTGCAGGGAGAGTGTATCGGGTTACGTGACCGAGGGAAACCCCCAGCGTGACCGTAGCGTGGGGCGAGGCAGGCGGGACTGTGCAGGGCCGTGCGTGGGCAAGACTCCGGTATTTGTGGCTTACCGCAGGCACACTCAGGTATGTTTTAGTTCCTTTATTTGAGAGGAGGCGTGTTTCCCGTGTGTTTTGAAACCGTTATGGTTGCCCTAACGTTATAGAACCAAGGAACATTTTGAGTGCTCCTAACAAAAGGTGCACTGTGGCGACCCTAGCGGTAAACATGGCCCCACTAAATGGCTAAAAGTTTACTTACACGTCTTCTCCGCTTGATTTTTCTTGACTACAGTTTGATGTACATGTGTGATTCAGTTCTCACTTAGTCCTTGATTGGTTTGTTGTTATTATTTAAGTAATATGCTCGCCGAGATGATGGCACTAGCACTAGCGCGAAGCATAATTTGTGGCGCTGTGGATTAAGCGAGTAATTGAGTAAGCTCAGTTACAGTAACGTTACTGCAGAAAATTATGCTCGCGATGGTTTATGTTGAACTTCGTAGTGAACTAAAAATTATCAAATCGCAGTGAACGAAACAAATTTTGAATTCTTGGTTCTCTGATAACTCTTGGCAAAAATTCTGCAAGCGAACAAGATGTAAAGAGGGCTAAGAGGAAAACTTATATCGTACCTGCATACCTGCAAACCATCTGTTAACACAGCCACTATATGCATTTCCATTTACTATTGTAGGGGATAAAGTGTTGCCGCCATGGTGATATATTATGAAAAGGCCACACCAATTTTATTTGTTGTTTCTCGGATTTCCCGACCCTATTTTTTCCGATTTGAAAAAAACAAATTGATGGCCACATCTTGTGTGGACAAAATTTCACTGCCTCCCCTTTCTCAAATTAACTATGGGCCTCAAATTCCAGTAGCTGTACGTGCCTATTTTGGACGGTACATTTATCATTTTTCTTCATACTATGAACTGTGCTACTACTAGTACTAGGGACCCCCTAAATGATGAAAATTTCATTATGTTGTTATTTTTGTTGTGTAACTTGAGCAAGCTCCTCAATTCTCTCATACCCCCGACTTTTTAAAATTTTTTTCGGCCGACCCAATTTTGTTCTGAAAAAATGTGTGGCGCTGTGTGAGTGTTAAGATTAGCCCTCTATATTGCAGAGAGTAGTAGTAGGCATTGCCGAGAGGGGGTCTGCCTAAACACCTCAAAGGACATCAAACCACCTCAAACGACTCTGATATGCAGTGTACATGGGGCAACGACCTTGTGTGGCGCTCTGGATACAGCTGGTTTCGAGATCAAAGTAATTGCAGGCTAAAAAATACTTAGTATACAAGTATCATAATTTGACAATGATAGAACTGTGCTATACTATAATCTATGAGCCACTTATAATTAATTACAACATCCACAGTTTTATCTTACTCAGTTACTTTGTTGTCTGTGGACTAAAGAAGGTATCAAAAACTTCTCCATGCAGACCGTCCTAACACAGATAATCCAATATGGCGGCCAGAAATTGCTTTGATCTTGAAACTGGCGGATTAACTCGGTATAAATAGTTAGGACTTGCTGCGTATTTTTAATTCACAAATGCATAACAATGTATCCAGAGTGCCACACATGGTCGTTTGAGGTGATTTGTGGTGTTTAGGCAGACCTGATGCGAGGGGAGTATGTCACAGAAGGGAGTTTGGCACGGGAGCGAGTTTGGCCTTCTCTGTGGCACACAGCATGTCTCCAGGATGCATGGCTTCTCCCAGCATGCTTAGCACAGAAAATACGTTCTCTGTCCCAGGACTGTCCCAGGCACCCGTAGCCCTCATGTGGCTGTTCGTTGTATTGCGCAAAAGATTTGCACATGCATATTCAGGGAAATAAGACAATTTTTAGGGTGCGTGCCAAAAATGTCTTTATATTTTTTATTGCACAGATCTACAATACATTCTTTAAGAAGTTTAAGCAAGCTCTAGGCAGGCTTTACTTCAACAGTGTAGCAAAATAAAATATCTTAAACTTTCCCTTTTGTCCCAGACTTCACAGGTATACTAGTATTTTTTGTCAGTGGAGTACAATTTGATAATTTGTGTAGACTATTGTTCATTACACACACCTGTGTGTATTGTTCATTTCTCATACCTGGAATCTATATTTGGTAATAATGAAACTGTAACAGGTGCAACTGGAATGTGTCTGGGCATGTTTTCATTTTCTTTCTCTTTTCCAAACCTGCCTAGAACTTGAGAGCTCTGAAAAGGTGTAAGTTTTCACCCTAGGCTACTTGAAACAAATACTGATATTTAATCCCACTTTTCATTGATTGTCAATGGCACAAAGGTGTGAAAATGAAAGTGTTGTGTTTTGTACACTCCATCAATGGTTAACGAGGTTGGCTTTCAGATTGGCTGTTTGACTTGGTCAGGGCAAGGAGGTTATATCAACTACGAGGAACAAATAGTCTTTGTTTTTGTCATGTAAATATTGCTGACTTGAATTGTTTGTGAATGCCTCTCAGAAAAGCAGTGCTCAGTCACTGGGAGTGCCACCCTGGTAAAAGTAAGGCCCACTTCAAACAGACAACACTTATATAGTCGTGCGACTGTTATTGACTATTCGTTGTAGGCAACGGTTGTCTTTAGACATGCGTTCAGAGTATTGCGGGACACCCGCGGCGAAGGATTCCACTGCGGTGCGTGCGTGCGTGACCCACAGTGACCTCTTGCTTGCAAATTAAAAATGGCGGGAGAATTCTTCATTTTCGTCATGCAGCAGATTACTATTCTTTTATACTAATTCTTTTGCTTGCAAACAAATATTGTCCCCAACAAAGAATGACACAGAGACGGTAAAATCTGGAAGTAAACCCGGCGTTC
This sequence comes from Branchiostoma floridae, assembly GCF_000003815.2. Classification (NCBI taxonomy): domain Eukaryota; kingdom Metazoa; phylum Chordata; class Leptocardii; order Amphioxiformes; family Branchiostomatidae; genus Branchiostoma; species Branchiostoma floridae. The sequence continues at coordinate 1,253,827 of NC_049991.1, read as the reverse complement.
GTGGCCGCCGGTGGTATTACATATTACTACTAGTATCATGAAGGATGTAGCCACTGTTGGCGGGGCATTGCGCTGGAACAGGCAGTTTCTGATGACAAAAATACGTTTCCATTACTGACTGCATGTACATTTAGGGAGAAAAATGCCCTTTCAAATAGAAAAAAAAAACATGTTGCAGGCTTATTAGCATATGATCCAGTCCCGTCGCCGGCGACGATTTTTCTTTAGACATGTGAGGAATAGTCGCGGACCCCTCGCTGAAGGGTCGCGTGACTGGGTCCGAGGTGGTCGCACGATGATTCCATAAAGACCATCGCACGACTATTTTGATCCTCTTTAGACAGTCTAAAAATGTCGTCGCCGGCAACGTTGTCGACAACAACAGTCGCACGACTATGAAAGTGTTGTCTGTATAAAGTCGGCCTAAGGAGGTTAAAGGGGCATTCCACTCTAGAAGCGAGTGTTTTTTTCTGATAGATAATATTTTTTTGTGATACCAATTTACCCAACTTTTGGCTAACTTACCTCATCGATCTTTTTGGCAATAAACATTTTTTTAGATCGCCTCTATACCTATACGGTCCCAATTCTAATGTACTGCAAGTACTAGTATATGATTTTGCTTGCATAGCTGACCTTTGTCCCAGTTTCTTGCTAACGGTAGTTGGGATAAGCTTTATGAAGCAGTTAAGTGACTATCACATATTTTAAGGAGATACAAAAAAAGACTATCCAATCTTGGGATACTGAGATTTGGACACTCAGTATAAAAGATTGAAAGTAGGTCAACATGAAGTGGTTACACCATCAATGTACTTTTATCATGACATGATTCCATATCTATCTCCAACTGATTTTTGACCAATATTATAGAAATACGCAATCTAATGTTTGTTACCTACCATAGATTCCACTCGATATAGTCCACAAGTATTGTAGTAACTGAAATTGTTGTAATATAATGAATGTGTGTAATATTTAGCTGTAACTGTAACTTTTGTTGTCTATACATTGCCATACATTGTCCCTGATACAATTGTTGTGCATCTATCTATCTATCTTGCTGACCAATATGCCACTAGGCACTGCAAGGGTCTAAATAAAGGAACAATTACGAAGTCCTAATTCAGTATATTGTATTACAGGTGATGTAAATGCAAGCAGCACAAGCATTCCCCCCAGCAGACAAGATCCTGTGGCGGGCCTGTCTGGGCGATCAGTCTCACGTGGAACTCCGTGGCCTCGGACTCACATCTCTCCCTTGGAAGGTCTTTCAGCCGCCGCTGTGCACCGCCATCACTTACCTAGATGTCAGCTATAACCAGCTGTCCACTTTGCCATCAAAAGTTGGAGATTTACACAACCTCCAGTATTTGTATGCGCATGACAATGTGCTTCACTCTTTCCCCGTGGAAATTGCCAGTTTGTCGCACCTCAGGGTGGTGGACTTCTCGAGAAATTGTATTGTTGAGACTCCAACTGCCCTAGCTCAGGCCAAGAGTCTGGAAGTGGTGAACTTGTCAGGAAATCTCATCACCTTGCTCATTCCAAAACTTCTGTACATTCCAACATTGTTGCAGCTTCACTTGATCAGGAATCCCATCCAGAATGTTCCGAAGGACATTATCCGAGCTGGCTTGGACGCAATGCAAAAGTTTTTCGATGTAGATGTACCAAAGAATTGCAACCAACAGAAGTCAGAGCCTAGGAGACTCTCACTTGTGGAACAGCTAAATTCTGTAACTCTAAGATCATGTTACATCAGGGAGAATGAGCTAGAAACATCCAGTATAGTAGAAGTGTCAGAAAAAGATCATGCCAGCGAAACACTGTCAACACACTGCAAGTGTAGCTCCGTAGGATGGATCTGTGGTAGAAATGGTCGGGACAGATGCTGGTCATCAAGTGATCGAGGCTACTACTCTTCATCGAATTTTGACATCAACTCTCTCTCCTATGACTTTGGCGCCATCGATCTGACCAATGGAGACCAGCTTAGTTGCCATGGTGACTACGACAGCGAGGGTGAAACCGACAGAGACAGTAACTTTGACGAAACTGATGAAAAGTGCAGTTGTTACCATGGAGATGAAATGGAGTCTGACCCTGAGGATGAGTCGTTTCTGGCTAGGAGAAAGCGACTTCCTGACAGAACCCTTCTTCTGACGTACAAGCAAGTCTCTGTTGTGGTCCCTGAGCACAACAGAAGTGGACACATACTGGCGGAATTCTCCCTCGACATCCTGGAAGATGGCAGGTACCTCCCAGCTGAGGTGAGAGACTGGAGCCGTGTGTCTGTCCATGCCAGCAGTGTTGTTTGTATGGAGCCACATGGCGCAGAGTTCTACCCAGACGAACCAGCAGTGATCACCATACCGCTACATGCAGAACCCAGCCAGTGTGACAAGGTTGTGTGCCTGTGCAGCCAGACATCAGAGGGACAGACACCAGCATGGGAGAGGATTCCAGAATCTCAGTGGCAATTCAGCGATGGAAAAGTCATCATAAAAACCTCACACTTCAGTTTATTCACAGTCGTCCTACGGAGGGTGTATCCAGAGACTAAAATGGTCATATCCACAGGAGGGGGTACCTTGAATCTGAAGGAGTTACCTGGAGTGGAGATCCATTTTCCCGAAGGTTCTGTTCATACTTCCATGGAAGCCAGTATGAAGGTCCTGTATGCTGACCCCCCCTATGGACTAGATGAAGTAAACAGTCCCCCCTATGCCATCGCTACCCCTGTGGTAACACTGGGACCTCATGGCTACAAGTTTTCTACAGTAACAGACCCCGTAGTAGTAAAACTCCCCATCCCAGATTACCTGCAGATTTTGGACAGGTTTGGTCAGGACACAACGCTTACTGTCTGGCACAGTCCCACCAATGAAGAGGAACCCCTCGCTTGGGAGAAGTTAGAGGTTGACCACCGTATCGAAGAGGAAGGTGAAAACCATGTGATCTGTTTCCCTGTGACTCACTTCTCGTGGTATCGTGTGCTGTGGGATGTACTTGCGACGAAGATGCATGCGGCAAAGATGGGAGTGACATACTTCTATCCCTATACACAGTTTAGTATGATGTGTCAGGCACTGATGCAAGAGTTTCAGACACACACCTTTGGGTTAGAGGTCATCTGTTATAGGAGTGGGAAGCCCTTACCTGAGATCGGCAACTACCAACACAGGGTAGGGGGCAGCATCAAACCCCGCCTCCTGAAACTAGGTAAGTTCTTACTGTTGACTGGAGTACATGTAACCTCCAGATTTTTTTTTTATTTGCTAGAATTTTGTTCCTTTTGGTACAGTCCTTGTACATAGTATTCAGTTATCAGAATTGTTTTGGCAGATCTGTTCCTAGTAGTTTGTTTAAGAAATGTTTAACCTTAGAAAAAAAGACATTGCACATGTCTGTATAGATTTAGCTTCAAAAGTACAATTGTTTTGGTATTTTCCTTGGGCTAGAATACACATGTAAAATGTAGTACTACAAGAATAAGATGTTTGGCTTAACAACATTCAAGGGAGAGCAGAAATTCTGGGCACAAACTCCATGGCTACCTCAGTCTTGGCTATTCCTCTTATTTTATTGTCTTATCAATAAACTTGGAAGAGAAATTTGGAAACTTAATGTTGTTCAATCAAGTCCCTTTGAGTTTACTGTACATTCCATTATGTATCATTAGAAAGCTTGTTTATTGCCCTTTACAATGATGTCCTATTTGTTATGATCATGGGTGGAACACTAGGACAGATCACGAAAAAAAGTGTCCATTGTTTTTAATGGTTAGCACAATGTGTTATTTCATTGAAAAGTTCGTTTTCCTTTTAAAAATTGATGCCTTATTTGTTATGACCACTGGCATGCTTTAATGCATCGAGCATCATAACTGAGTTTTTAGGTGGATCGCCCCAACAAGTCTCAAAAGTTCTTACACTTCAGGGGGATTTGGGCTGGCTTGTCTTGTGTCTCATTTGTGTAGTCAACTTTGGTTACTCTCCAAGTAGAGGTTAGGCCCTGGTTATGTTTTTTTACGTTTTTTTAGTCGTTTTTATCTGGCTTTATTTTGTATTGTTTTTTGAAGGTTGCAGTTAGGTTTGGTTTTGACAATACAAGATACAATACAAAACAGAAAGCCCAATAAAAAGGACAAAAAAAAAAACAGCCAGAGCCTAAACTCTGCTTGGAGAGTAAACTTTGATATCATTGTGTAGAGTAATAAGCATGCTTTCCAGTCATACATAATTCCATACAGCTGAAAGAGTATTGAAATCTAGGTATCCAAACTCTTTGTTGTGAGTTATATAAATGCCTGAGTCTGGCACCTCTGGTTCCAGGTGACATCACTGTCCGGCTGGTGTCCCAGGTGTTTGAAGCTGACACAGACGCAGGTGAAGAAGACTCTCTGGCCCAGACCGAGGCAGATTTCCGCGGACAGGAGTTTGACAAGTCCTTCGCTTGTCGATTCAAGGGCCAACCAATAGAGAGAGGGGTTTTTGGAAAGGTGTTTGTGGAGAGGAGGGTCCAGAAGGGGGTTTCTGAACAGGTTTTCCACTTCAACTTGACAAAAGTAAGTCTTGTGTATAAGTAGTATATTTTCCACCAAGAGTAACATCATTTCTGAAGCTTCATATGTTTGAAACAGCTATTGATAGAGACTTACATATTACATTAATTTCTTATTTTATCAAATTTTCTCTTGACTACAATGTTGATCTGATCAAGAAAAAAATTGGGACAAGGGTATACTCATTTAGCATGATTGCTTAGGACATGTGAATTTAAAGCTGCCTTTTTGCATGCGATAGTCGCTGCATTTTGTAACAGAACAACTGTCCATGTTACTGGTACTAAGATCTGTTTTCTTGTACTAGTTTGATGTAACCTTTTGTTAACCAGAACATGTTGATGTGAACTTGTATATGTCATTCCCTTTGCCAAGAAGGCTATGTTAATGGTTGTGCTATGGTGGAGGGCGGATATCAATTAGGGCGGATATCAATTAGGATTTTACCATGGTCCATATTGACCGAAGGAGGCCATATATATGGTGGAGAGATTGTGGACATGTGTGCATAACTTAGGAAGCTGTTGATGGATATTTGGTATGGGGGTAGGTGTCATGGAGACAAAGGCCAAGTTCAGCACTACATCAGGGTCTGTAGCTGTTATATATGTGTTTTTATTTGCAAAATAGCATATCTTAAGAAGCCGTATATGAATCTTCATGATATTTGGTAGGTGAGTATAGGACAAGGGTCAAGTTGGTCACTAGACCTAGTGCCTTCCTACAGTACTGCAACAGTACTTCTGGGTCTGAGATTTGGAAGTGGTATGGTTTTTGAGTGGTAGATAGATTTAGGTAAGTTTGGGCCCCCTGGTGCCTAATTTGCATGTTTGCTTTTGATCTCACCTGTCAGTTTAAAGCAAGCTATCCATTAACACTTAAACAAAAAATAGGTCCCAAATGCTACAAGTGCTGAAAAAATGCAGACTTTCTGTAGAATTGTTCAGCTCATGATTTCTGATAATAAGGCCACACCAATTTTATTTCTTGTTTCTCAGAAAAAATTGGGTTGGTCGGTCAAAAAAAAAACTTTTGCAAAAAGTTGCAGGTAGGAAAGATTGTGGGGCTCACACAACAGAAATAACAGGATTAACAAGTAATAGTGTTCAGATTTTCTACATGTACTTGAATTGAAATGCTTCCCAAATTTAGTTTTTTTTTTCTGGATTTATAATTACCTAAATTCGTAGCTTTGCTGGGCCATCAATTTGAAAAGTTTTTTATTAAATCTGAGAAATAGGGTCGGTAAATCTGAGAAACAACAAATAAATTGTTGGGTGCAAACAGAATTTTTCCGCAAAATAAGAAGGTATCGCGAAACAATGTCTGCTTTTCTTCAAACCAACTTTATTGGGTGCGGAATAACTTTTGGACATCAAATATGCAACTTTTGGGTCAAAAAGGCTCAATTTGCTCTTCTGAGGCCAAAACAGCATTTTTTTTCATAAAAAAGCCATTTCACGAAATGATGTCCAATTTCCTTCAAACCAACTTTATTGGGTGCTGAATAATTTTTGGACATCAAATATGCCAATTTTGGGTCCAAAAGGCTCAATTTCCTCTTCTGAGGCCAAAACAGCATTTTTTTTTCATAAAAAAGCCATTTCACGAAATGATGTCCGATTTTCTTCAAACCAACTTTATTGGGTGCGGAATAGTTTTTTGTCATCAAATATGCAAATTTTGGGTCAAAAAGGCTCAATTTGCTCTTCTGAGGCCAAAACAGCATTTTTTCGCATAAAAAAGCGATTTCACAAAACGATGTCCGATTTTCTTCAAACCAACTTTATTGGGTGCGGAATAAATTTTGGACATCAAATATGCAACTTTTGGGTCAAAAAGGCTCAATTTGCTCTTCTGAGGCCAAAACAGCATTTTTCCGCAGAATAAGAAGGTATCGCGAAACGATGTCCGATTTTCTTCAAACCAACTTTATTGGGTGCGGAATAATTTTTGGACATCAAATATGCAACTTTTGGGTCAAAAAGGCTCAATTTGCTCTTCTGAGGCCAAAACAGCATTTTTCCGCAGAATAAGAAGGTATCGCGAAACGATGTCCGATTTTCTTCAAACTAGCCTGATTAAATCTCACTAATAGCAGCCTGCCCAACATCCGCGGGGAGGGGCCAGATACAGCCCAGGACAGCGGAGGTTGTGTTACACAGACTACCTTCAAACCATTTCTGTTTTGTTTCAGAGTGGGAAGGAGGTGGACCCCTCACCCCAGATGGAAGAGGAATGGCAGGTGGTCGCACTCAGGGAACTTGCTGGTAAGATGTGGATTCTGGGATTGGGTTTCTAGTTCAGAATGCTGTAAATGCCTATACTCACATTTGTATCTTAAGTTGGCAGTGATTTCATTTTGTTCACTTAAATGGAGTGTTTGAGGCGGTTTTAAGTTCATGACAGCCATATAGTCATATGTAGTACAGTAACGGAAACACTGGTTTCGACTATCATTGTCTCTAATCATCAACCAAAATGTTTTGTCTTATCTTAATTGTATTATGTTAAGCCATCTTGTTTGCTTTGTTTACTGTTTGCTGGTAGTTTTGTTGTTGCACTTGGTATCATGGTGATATAATGTATAATACATGACATGTGGTTTGTGGTTCCAGCTATGCTCAGCATCACTTCAGAAGAGAACTGGAGGTTGTTCGCTACAGAGCTCGGCTTCACCAGACGAGAGGTCACCAAGTTCGCGCTGGCGGACGATCCGTTCACACTATTGTTGACCCTATATCAGGGGCGGGGCGGGACCCCGGACGAGTTTATCCACAGTCTGTACGAGGTCAGCAGGAAGATACGCATGGGCGTGGCCAGCGGGCACAGAGTAGAGGATGTGGAAAGGGGTGAGTTGTGCTTTTGGTACCCACATTATTCAAGGCTCGAAATACTTTTTTCTGCATACCTGCACCACTCTGAATTTAGGAAGTATGAATCATACTATAATTGTTCAGGAGCTATTGTTATTTTTTATGCTCTATAGGTGGTAACAGTCAATGCAGCTAATAACAATCCATAGAACCGTTACATCTTCACCATCGGACATTTATGTATAAAACCCAGTGCATGGACCAGTGCAGGTTAGGTGCAGGTAGACACCAGAAATACCCGCACAGCTCCAATTTTACCTGCACTAACCTGCATATGCAGGTGGTATTTCGAGCCCTGTTATTGCATTGCTTTTCTAGTGTAGCAGTAGTGTTGGTAGTTTTTATTATACTGCTGCTGGGGTCCCTCACACTGGTGTGTATGGGGGGGTTATCATTTAGCAGATGGCTAGTGAAAGAAGCAGATGATGTTTACAGAGAATATCATTAATTATTCAGGTTTTATGTATACTTTACTGAGGCTGTAAGGAAAGGTCAGAGACACATACAGCACATCTTTGATGCATGTAGGAGATCCTCTTGCAAGACTTATGGCACAGGCCACAGGCTGGTTCTGTTCTATTTGAAACTTGGAATAAACAGTCAAGCTGTCAACAGGTCCTTTTTACTCATGCAAGTTCCTAGGTTTGGCTCTTAAAGGTTTAGCCAACCAGCATGATAGCTTTGACATTACATGCCACATAACTCCTGTATACATATGTAATATGTAACGGCAACCTGTTCAAAGTTGTTCATTTTTAGGGTGTATCTATAGAAACCAGGCGGATAGATTTTGCTTGCAGTGAGATTGTTCTGACTCTTATTTCCAGCTGGTCCCAGTGGTTCGAGCTCCTCTAGGAAGCGTTCTGCCTGTTCATCATGTGACACCAATGTTAACAAACGACGCAGACAAGCCGGGTCATCCCCCAGACAGAACGGCCATGCCAGGACCAGTCAGGGTAGGTACATGTACAGTAGTTTGTCACCAAAGGTTTAGGCGTTTTCCATCTTGCAAATTGGGCATATTTTGTCTGTACTTCAGTGGTTAAGGGGTCTTACCTTTGGCCTTGAAAGTTATTGTTGCCCATCTGACATGCACACTCCTGGCAAGGATAGTAGTCTTCAGGATAGGACATCACATTGCAGACCACTGTTCAATGTAAACTTGTCAAAAAGCTAGTGGAATTTCCTGGTACAATAAACCTACATTTGCACCTGCCTGTATATTTTTATAATGTACACATCATCCAATTTTCCTGTCACAACCGGTGAATAGTTTGAAATCCTGTCAGTAATGCCATAGTAAACATGACAGTAAGTGTTGGTTCAGAAGCAGGTATTTTGACTTTAAAATTTGGTGACTTTATATTTCCTTTACATTAAGCATTGATTCCCTGATATCAGTTGAGTTGAGTCAAACGATGCCATTTTCAAATGAGTCTGTTCCTCCTCATTATCATCATCATCATCCTCTATGAGGTTTGAGGTAAAGTTTGACTTCCAGAATAGTCTGTCTTTCATCGCTGGGAGAAGTTCCAGGCCCTCTAGACCAGTTTCTTCAAGGTTTCTTCAAGACTAACACGTTTCTTATAGAAAACAGGTGTCCAGAACAAGAGTTTTCCGGCTGGCTCTATACTATGAGCCACATGGCCGGCAAGGAGTAGTCAGCATTGTTTAACAACAGATGTAACATTTGGTAATGACCCATATAGCTATTGGTAATATGTTTCCACCATGGTGTATCATATACTACCCTTACACTTGTTAAATGTATTTCAAATCCAAGAATGTTGCATAATTTTTTTTTTTAATTTCTTTTTTCAGAAGACTGAAAGGTCAACAGATAGTGAGGTCAAGACAAGAATGAGGAGGGGACTCTGAAGCATTAGCCATGCCAGTACCTGTGGAACCGTTGTTTCTTCAAAAAAAAGACTAGTCTGTGTTACACACTCTCTCATTAGTCAGCCTATAAGATGATTCATCATCATCATCATCCGCCTCACCGCATGTCAGCCTTCGCTGAGGCTGGCCGTTATTGTCCTCCAAACTCTCCTGTCTGCTAGTCTTGCTTTCTGGATAAGTGTTGAGATTTTAGGTTGTCCGGTACGGTTTCTGACAGTGTCATTACTGATTATCTACTTTTAACTCTTGTACTTGAAGTTATAGTAATAACGTACCTCATGTAAGTACAATGTGGAAATCTGTATAAAGGTCAGGTGTGTTTAATGGGTGTTACAATGTTGTTTTGATTGTGACTAGATTTTTTTTATATGTACATGTATGTCAGACTCTGCATTTTTGGATTTCAAACCTTAACAGATTTGACATGGATATTGGTGGAAAATTATATGTTTGGCAGAAGAGTGATGATGATGGTATATAAGAGATGTGACAATCAGCAACTAGAAAATGAATTGTTAAATTGATAACTACATAGTATTACAAATTACAAGTGCCTGACCAATACATACAATTGTCCTTCAGTGTTTGCATTTGAATGTAGGAACACTGTAGGATTTTGGTGGCAAAGCTTAAATTTTGAAGAAAAACAGCCCTCCAAAATTAAATTATATTACAAGATATTCAAAGTATGGGTTTCAATGGGATGATTGAGAGATCTACTGTAAGTCAATTTTTGACCCTATAACAAGTTGGAAATGAAGTTGCTAAGACTATAAGTTGACAAAAAAGTATCGAGAAACATGTTGCAAAAGTAATTTTAAGATCTACCAAACATTTCTTAACATCGCCCCAGTTGAAGTTTGTCCAATGTCTATGTACTGTAATTCATCTGAATGGTACTCCAGGGGTTAATACTGTCTGTATAATACAACTACAGCCTACTACACAGTCAATGTCCAGTTGTTAACACAATGATTTTTAGGGATTCAGACAAAATATTGTCCGCAGAACCAGAAACCATTCTTCTGTTGTTGAGTCTCTCTTTAAGGTGGGAGATAAGAGTTTGTATTTTACCCTTACTGAAAAAGGTGTTGAGCAGTGAAAATACCAGGAAATACATACTTTGAAAGTTTGTGTAGAATACAGTTAGCACAGTGATGTCTGCTGTATATTACATGTAGATCTGCTAGAGTGTTTCCAACAGGACCAATGACCAGATAGGTCTGGAAATGTAAGGTTTGGTCAATAGTGTATTCATAGTGGATACATGGGTTAGGTTGCATTCCAAGTACAGTCAATGCGTGTTACAATCAAAGTTAGTTTAGGACATGGTAAAGATTGCTGTTTGTATTGTGTAGATGGCTAGATTTCTATTGTGTTTCCTGATCCCTTGCAAGCCAAGGGTAAAGTGTGAAATGAAATACTGCATTGTCAGTAATATTGTGTAGAGAATCTGATCATGATACAAGTTGTTACCATAAGGCCATGTTGATTTGATTATATGGATGACATCTGCATGCACAACAATTTTCCTCTGTTTACCACACAGATGTAAATTGCAAAAAACGGATACTATTGATTACAAAGTGAAAGAACAAAAATGAAGATTGTTGGTATACAATACTCACTTGTTAATCAATAGTTCAACCATTCTGACCACTAATGAATACAACTTTTCCTTTTTGCCAAACTTTTCTCTTTGCGTTGGCTTTTGGGTTCCAAGAGGATGTCACCCATACAACTGCATCAATCAACATGATTGGCCTCATCCTTGAAAGCATGAAATTATGATCATATTGTAAGTAAGATTGTGAAAGATTGGAATAGATTGACATTATGGCAGGGCCATACAAAAGTTCTGACAAAATTTATTATTATATTGCTTGCTTTTGACAAATCAAATAAAGATGTTTTACTTAAACTGTGGTCATTGTTTCTTTTAATCATCTTGCAGGTATGTGAAATTTACAATTCATACCAATAGTATGCTGGGCAAAGCAACATTATATCTTACTATGAATATAAGAAAACCATAGCCCTCCCATCTCCGTAAAAACGTATAAATGCAAAAGAAAAACATAAAAATGTAAAATAATTTGATGGACATGTAACCACTCATAAAATGCTAATTGGCATTTTATCGTTAGTTAAACTTCTAATTGTGACTGGCAGTCAGGGTTGGTCTAGCCAATGACAACTTTACTACTTAGTTTTATGTGTCAGGCAGATGAAAACTCCATTGTATGAGTGATCAGAAGTAAATAATTGTTTTATTTACAAGATTACAAGCTAAGCAAAACAAACTTAAGGAAGTTTTTTTATGACTGACAGATTCTCCATAGTAATTGTTCAAGAGTTTCTTGATAAGGTAGAAAAAGTGAAAAAATCATTGCTACATGTACACGTTTAAAGGATACCTTCTGTTTTTCTTCCAACACTAAAGGTGTACAAGGGTCAAATTTTCCATGGATACTGTCACCTTCTTCAGGATCAATAATGACCAACCATCTAAGAACAGAATCTCGCAAGTTACGGATAAGCGACATCAGCAATTGGTCATCATGCATTGAAGTTCATAATGCCGCTGTCTCTGTTTAGTGATGGCTGGAGTGCCCTGATGTATATGGCCTCCTTCCAACCTCTTACAAAGTACAAATGTAGTCCTGTTCCGTGTCCAGTGAAACGGTATGGCCAGTGTCCAGTGAAACGGTAGCTTCCATAATAAGCATACCATCTTTTGTACACTGTTTTTAAGTTAATGGTGGTAGGCATTATTAGTATATTACATTTTTTGACATATCTTCATAAGATATTCTTTATCTGCTGTATTATTTGAAGAGTTCTATTCTATCAGCCCCCCGAGTCTGTTCCGTTTGTGGCGCTTCTGTTTCTCCTTCATTTCCTCCAGGTCCTCCTGGAACAGGGCCTGCAAAGGTGAGCTGAGGTGAGGCAGGAGCTTCAGGTCACCCAGACGCACCTGTGTTACAGGACAAGACAGGTCTTTACAATCATGCACACAAATATATTTTAAGTAAGGAATTAAACTGATACGACTAAAGCTATGGAAGCTTGAGTAGCTGTTGAGTGGCATCCGCCATACTTTGTCAACTCTGATCATCACGTGATCTGCAAGGTGTCACAAGGTCATGTGACAAGAGGCTGTTGTAGATGGAAAGACTGTGGCGGCCTTGGTGGAACAACTGCCCACAGGCCTGGACAGTTGTGAACATTTAGTTTCCATAACTACAGCCTCAGCAAAATGTGCATCACATGGCAGCACAGTAAGAGGAGACATTGTGCAACATAGCATTGACTACACATGACTACATACAATGACATGCGCAACTCTTTTATCAGTGCTCTGAATGTAGTAGATACACGATGTAAAGAGTTAACCAACGACAACCTGTTTGTACATATAATGACAACCACAGACAACTTTGTACAACACAAACTCTGTGAGCTCGTATACACATGTTTTAAGAAAAGGGAAGAGTCATGTAAACGTTAGATATAGTGATAGCTTAGTTGCAGATGTATTGTTTATTCAATTGTAATACTACATGTTATAGTACTTAGTCTTTATAATTAGTATCCCATCATGGGATTTGCTGCATTTAGCCCACATGGGCAGGAACATGCAAATAAAGATCATTCATTCATTCATTGAAGTATAACAGGATCTTACATAGCATAGCAGCGAAATGCAAGGAGACCTCCTATAACTTAAACTGTAGCAACCAAGAGTGAGGAGACCTTTTGTAACATAGCAGGACCTTGTACTGCACAGCAGTGAAATGCAAGGATATATCATACACCTGCAATGTAGCAGTGAAGGGTGCAGTGACCTGCCACTGGCCAGTCAAATGAGAGGAGATCTTGTGTAGGGCAACTAACAGTGAAGAGTAGGGAGACCTCATACAACATAGCAGTCAAGGTCTAATTCACCTGGTTGACCATACTTGTATTCTCAAATTACTATGGATACTATCTTACAACAGATAGGAATATAGCAGTAGATACATTGTAAGTTTTTGATCACAGTATATATATAAGGTAAGAAAATGCTCACAACAGCTAACATGTTGGATGTTTTGTTACTTAGTGTCCATTTAAAGAATAGTCATGTAGGGGGTTGAACAGTCAAACCTGTCCTAAACAACCACTCAAGGGAACGAGCAAAAATGGTTGCTAAGGACAGGTGGTTTCCTGTGACATGTTTGTATGTTTGTTTGTTTGTTTGTTTGGTCGGTTGGCTCGTTGGTTGGTTGGTTGCTCAGCCTGGTTTGACTGATTATTCTTACATTTGTTTGTTCTTGTTCATGATGGCAGTGAGAAAATGTTAAGTGTCTATAGTGTCTTAGTATCTCTTAGTGTCTCTGGTACTGATATCACCACAGAAAGGTGGAAAAAAGATCTTGAAAGTCTCTGTGTCACTGCCATACATCCTCACTCTGTAATACACGATGTACTTTTTTTGTCTGGGGGACTGAAAGGGTCACAAAGCAGTCTAAGTGAGTCTGTAACAATGTAATACATGTACATGTAGCAGTTTGAAATTAAAGATCCTACATTTTCTTAAAAGGTCCCACCAATCTAATTTCTTGCTTCTCGGATTTTGTAGGAATAAACTGGAGCAGGCAGCCCAACATTGTAAAGAGGAAATCATCGAAAACATTGGTTAAAGATACAAATGATATATTCTACATGTTTCAGTACTTAAGAAAGACTATTCAGTGATGACAATTTAGTCTAGATTTCTTTAACTATAAATTTGCAGCCTCTTGGAAATTGTCATTAGAAAAATTACTCACTTTCATGTGGTCAAATGCGATGCCCACTTTCTCTCCTCCATGGTCCATGAGGGGTATCTTGGGATAGCGCTGGCTGAAGTGTGTCAGCAGGTTGAAGCTGGCGTTCATCTGCAGCCCTACATCAACAGCCTGGGAAATGGTGCTGGGGAAACAATACATGTATCAACCACAACCCCACATCAACAGCTTGGGAAATGGTGCTGGGGAAACAGTACATGTATCAACCACAACCCTACATCAACAGCTTGGGAAATGGTGCTGGGGAAACAGTACATGTATCAACCACAACCCTACATCAACAGCCTGGGAAATAGTGCTGGGGAAACAATACATATATCAACCCACACAGCTCTCATCACAGTTCTTAAGCATCTTTCTCACTCATGCTTTTCTCACCTTTTTACCTACCGAAGTTCCAAAATAGCATCACCCAATAACCATAAAGGCTTCTTACTTGGTATTCATGCCCTGAAATCTGACTTAATCCATGTTTCTGTGTAAGATCTTATTGAATGCCCTGTGTATGTGGAATGGTTGGGAGCATTAGTCCATATTGATTTACTATACGGATGACATGATTTCTTCGAGATTAAATCTAAGTGGTCAGGAACGTTGACTTGGCACAAAGAGTATGGTTTACAGAACAATATTTTTCATCTGTGTTCTTTCACATGTAGATGTTCCTTACACTTTGGAATCAGTATAAATTTTCCAAGGTTTTCTCAAATGTTTGATATATACACTCGGCACAAAAAGTTTGGAATATCAACTTTGGTATATCATATTTCCGTTATTTATGCATCAATTTCAATGTATTATATATCAATAGAAAACTTGTGTGATTTTCTTTCCTATGGTATCAAAATTATCATGATGGTAAACACATGAAACGAGCACAAGGCCTGCTTACATGACTGGGTCACGAAAAAAAAGTGCCCAAATTCCCCTGCTTCTGTTCAACATTGTACCGTACTGTTGATATTGGCGCGTGTGTCACTGGTTCAATCAATCCTTTTTTCACCTCACACTTGGTATACGGAACATACAAGGTTTTAGCACGCTTAGAGTAGAGCATATCTGCCCTTTCGATAGTCGGATGGACAAATCAAAGCGCGGATGCGGCAAGGAGAACCGCACGCTGACACGACAAGAGTAACTTTCGGCATTTGGTGGTGGAGGCAGCGTCATGGTGAAGGGCGGTATAACCGCCATAGGAAAAACAAGACTCGTCATCATTCCAGGCAACTTCAATGTGGTGAGATATAGGGACACCATCCTCCATCCAGTAGCAATATCCTACCTCTTCAATATTGGACCAATTGCCATTCTGCAAGATTACAACACCAGCTGCAGTCCACACAGAGAAAGGACCATTGGATGCTGGAGTACAGTCTTAGGGAATAGCCTTCCTATGGCTTATGGCTAGCACTCGATTGATCACCTTTTGCCATGGTTCAGATTTTTTGCTTGAATAAAGAGTAACAGTAGCTTTGATTGACATGTCCTGTTTATTCAACTTGCCTTCATTCACAAGTCAATACCGACGGAAGAAAATGAGCAGAATGGAGTGATTGACTTTACTCTTTAGAAGGGTAATTTTGGCACTTTATCTTTAGGACCCCCTGTACGTAAGCAGGCCTGGTGCTCGTTCCATGGATTTACACTCATAAAATACTCTACTCAGATATGCCAAAAAGAAACTTGGATGTTCTGTATACCAAACGTTAGGAGAAAAAGGGATTGATTGAATCATTGTCACCCGCGGTCATAGCAACCGGACGCGGCGGTACAGTTTTGAACAAAAACGGGGGAATTTGGGCACTTTTTTTTCGTGACCCACTCAAGTTAGCAGGCCTAGTGTATGTTCCATGAGTTAACAATGATAATGAGTTTCATACCATTGGGAAGAAAATCATGCAAGCTTTCTATTGATATATAATATATTGAAATTGATGCAGAAACAACAAAAATATGATCAACCGAAGTTGATATTCCAAACTTTTTGTGCTGAGTGTATTTCCTCGTTTTGCAGCTGCTTTGTACAATTTACAGTATGGTAGAAAGCTTTCTCGGAAACGGACAAAACTTGCTGTGAGGATGTCATCCATATAATCAAATCAACATGGTAGAACAAAGTGATTATGGCAGAGTTGTCCCACCAACAAATAACTCACAGCACAATGCTTGTATAGGTAGTGAAAAGTGTACGATTGATATCCATTACATTTCTAAGTAAGTACATTTCTAAATACAAGGAAGGGACACTCTACATTTGTCTCAATTGATGCATGCATCATGCAAATATTTTCAGTAAGCTTTGAAACTTCAATAAAAATTTTCAAACTGTTATCATTTCTGAAACTAAAAGTTTACACTGATTTAGGCGAATACCTGTGTCTTTTGCGTTTTGCCTCTTGGTGGAGTTCATCATCAAATGTAGCCTCATGTATCAGCAGCGTGGCATCTTTCCCTGTGGCAGAATTGACATAGAGTGCTTTTAAGTCCAAGATAATGGAGGTATTGTTACCTTCATGAAAAATGGAGGTATTCTTTTTGGTGTGTGTGTGTGTGTGTGTGTGTGTGTGTGTGTGTGTGTGTGTGTGAGTGTGTGGGTGCCTGTGCTTGTTTTGTGTGTGTCTCTGTGTGTGTGTTGCATTTCAGCATATTTGTGGTCAGCATAACAGTGGAAGCTAAAGGTATTAGAGCACTGGATCATGTGATAGAGAGGGACTTAACTGAGAGGAGCAAGGGACTAGTCCCTGGCCTAAGCACTTAGGCAGGTAGTAACTGAATGGGACATAATACAGCTACAAATTTGCAAAGTTCTAAATATCTCAAGGAGTTATGGGATCTCTGAACTATACATGTAACTTTACCTGCCAAGATGAGGGCATCACAAGGCATGGAGTCTCCAGAGTACACCAGCTTCCAGTCATCCTTGTGGGTCACAACCAGGCCATAGGAACGGGACACATGGAGGACAGGCACTACCTGGAGCTAGTGAGGATAGAAGGGCTTAGATAGAAGCTAGCCACTTATTGCAACATAAACATTACAGCAGTGCAGTGTGACTTGCCAGGACATTCAGTGCTCATTTTGTATTAGTCTGTTACATTTGCGTTAGTCCGTTCGGTCAAGACATGAGCTTCACCTATGACACAAGTTTTGTGGACTGATGGTGAACTGGTTTAAAGTGTAGCATATTTGTTGTTACAGTTGTAAGACTTTAATAAGGGTCTTTTAGGCAAGAAAAAAGTGTTGGGTTTCTAAAAATAAATCGTTTTAGAACCCCCGGCAGCCATCGGAACTGCATTTTAGGGTGAACACATACACACACACACACACACACACTTTGACAGTTAGTAGACTTACTACTTATCTTAACATTTACACGACAAAGAAATTTTTTAACACCTACATGTAACTTTTGTAGTTACAAATCTAGCATTTCTACCAACTTACAATGTCCAACAATTCCAACACTAAGCCGGATGGAATATATCCTTCACACTGCCACAACTCCACACCCCAGTCTCTCCCTGTCCACACCCATGTGGTGACAGCATGACATTACATTGTCCAGTGACACACTGTGATGGTAAAATTCTAAATTCTGAACCTGTTCTATACTAGCTGCCTGCACCTCACGGCAACCAACTAGATTGTGACCATATTCTGGCACAGGGCAAATCAGGACAGGTCCACCTGTATAAAGTCATCAACACTGGAGATTAACATTATCACAACATGCAGTATGATTTTCATCTGTGTTGGTAGAAGTCATTATTAAACTAGTTAAACTGTAATATCCAACACACAAAAAATGGACTTACCCAAAACATGTGACTCAGTAAACAGTAGATCATAGGTGGATCAGTGGATCAGGGTGGGCGCCATAGACTGCCTGAAACCTAGCCTATGATCCACTGCTTACTGAGTCATGTTTTATCTGCATAACGTGACATCACGACAGCACTGGATTGTTCATTCCTTGACAAAGACTGGTGCTGTTCAGTCACAAATTCGGGTGAGTCCAATTTTTGTGTTGGATATCACAGTTTAACTACTTCAATAATGAAGTATGATTATCTAACCTGAGTGAAACCCAGCCTCTTCTTCAGGCTGTTCAACTCTTGGCTTTGCTCTTCACTTGAAAACACTGACAGGTCTTTACAGAGAAGAACGCTGCAGGGAAAATAACTTAATGTTAATACAAAGTGTATCAGATTCTTAACCTCAATGAAACATGGAAGTATACTTTATAGCTTGCATGGATTGTGCAGGTCCGGTGGATTATTTGACAAACATGCAGGATGGATTGCAATGATATGTGCTAAGTGCATACATGTAGGAACTGCATGTAGGTGTGTTAAGCTCCTGACAGTCCTGTACAACTTTGGGCCTCCTGGTAGACGACCTAGATACTGCAGCAAACTATCTTTAGTACTTTGTCCTACATGTAGACATGTGTGACATGTAGGAAGAAGTAATGGAAGTTGGGGCCCCCTTAGCTAGCAGCTTGCTCTGGTCCTTTCTGTTTAACGTAAACTAGTATTATATAGTACCACCTGTCTGTTTAAGTAGGTACTGCACTTACATGAAGTCCTTGTTGTCTATACCAATGTTCTCACAGTTGAGTCTGTAGTGGTTGATCCATGACATAAATGGCAGGGGGGCTATCAGGAACACAGGTTGCTGGGGCTCTCCAAGGGTTTGCTAGGATACACAACATCCAAACCGTTTACACATCTCAGGTTGGTAACCCTGAACTTTAAAATGATGCAAAAAGATTAGTAAAACCTCAGAAAATGTCTGAAGTAAGCGCCCAATCTCAACTTAAGCTGTACAGTACATTGTGTCTAGTGTCTAATATAATGACATTGCAAATTGTTAACCAAAGGAAGAATGTATTTTCTCTAACATTAGGACATTAATTCTATCTGTGTGTTCAAGTGGCAAAAAAATATTACTGGTAATATTGGCATATCATGCTAAATACTCAATATAGTCAGTCTGGAAATATAATAAAGGGGGTATTAAGGAATGAATTAAGACCTTTATTTTACCAATGGATGCCAACAAGATAAGCACAGGTCACATATTAACAATCATATACTAGATACTCTGCTCTTTAGAGTATTTTTGACTTCCTCTCACTTCTTGGTAATTGTACATGATGTTGACATGATAACCCCTTACCAGTGCTCTTCTTCTCTCCTGGAATATTCTCATCAGTCCCTGCAAAAATCATATTCAAGATAAACAATATTATAATCTTTCATATCATTATAACATTACTTTCAACTGAGCACTCCAATGATTTTCACTGGACTACAAAATCTGATAGCTGACATAACATGTTTATCCTTAATATTTTCTTTATGTACATGTATCATGTATACACAACATGACAGGAACAAACTTCATCCCAACTTGTCCC
>NC_049991.1:1229814-1234131 GCF_000003815.2 Branchiostoma floridae | reverse complement strand
AATGTACAGTCACATATTCCGTCTTCCATGGTTTTGGACATAATGTAGTAACAAATTCTTTCCCCCAGTGGTAAATTATTGTTCTGCCCTCTCTCAATAATTCAATTTTCTGCCAGACTTTCTAAAGCTCTGTGAACATTTGTAAACATGTATCTTTCAGCCTTTCTGCAACTTCTACATACGACTTAGCAGTGGAACATAAATAAAAAAGATGTTACTTAAGCAGGAGTCACTAAAAAATAATAAATTTGAAACACATTTTGTATATGACTTACCAAGTGATGGTCAGCATGGATGTGTGATATGAACACACACTTGATGTTAGCCAACACTCTGTCCACCTTGTCACCATAGTGACGGTACATCTGTCCGAATGTGCCTTCCCCACCATCCAACAACAGGGACTCAGTCTCACTGTACAAAACAATAGGAGAACTAATGTCTGATTGTACGAATGTCTGATTAATGACATAAACTTGCACAGTTAAGTTACAGGGCTAGCCTTGTTACAGTTGAAGTAGGGAGCAGAGGTTGGATTAATGGCGAGAACACTGCAAAACTGAAGTCACTCTGTCCGGTCAGCTACAAAGACCATTAAGTGAGACATTTTAAAAGTAGACTGGGAAAGTGCGCACTTTGTGCATCTTATGCTATCTACTGTGCCTAAAACACACCTACAATGTACATGGGACTGTACTTCAGGACTGTTCATCTACAGAAACTAGTTGTGATTATCAGGGTCTACATTTTATGAAAAACGTTAATGTTTTAAGTGCTTTTAATCTGTCCAAACACATTGTATTTCTTTTTGATACCTTGCGCCCTCCTGGTAAACAAAGGGCTGTCCTATGTTTTAATGTGTACTATGTATGTATTCATCTTGTTTGGAATAAAGATGATTTTTAACTCTTTTTGGTCCTTTGTAGTACCTAATCCCATAGGTCAGCAGGTTGCCTTGCTGTTTCAACTGTAGCCTAACAGTAGGGTATATAATATATTTACAGGAAGGGGTTGCTAGCCCCTTCCCTTTTGAGCGCCGAAAAACGGGACCCCCAATTTACGTCCCTTCTTACATGTTCACTCTGTACAAAGATATATGTAATACTACACTTGCAAAACAGAAATATGCACAACTAACAAAGGAAGACTTTTCAAATCACTAATGTCATCAGCTAACTACGATTTAATAGAAGAACTCTGTAAGTTTGTCTTCACATGTTTTAAGAAGAGGGAAGACGCATATAGAGAAATATAGGCATAAGTAGAACATAGAACAGCTTACCAATCAATCTCTTTGTATGTGACTTACTGCATTTAGCCAAGGGGACATGAATATGCAATAAACTTCATTGTCATTGTCTTAAAGACAGTCTCAGTCTAGATGTCCTGACCCAGGATTGAACAGGGGTTTCCCAGTAACCAACTCATTAGAATCAAGGGTTCAACTGTGAGGCTACTACCAGGGACATCCCTAGTGTCATATGCAAACATCGTAGCATCATATTCAAACATCATACTGATGCAAAAACATGAGTACTGACCTGAGATGGACCAGGATTCCCGTGACGTTCCTCCTCTTACTGGGGATGGACGACCCTGTACCAAAGAACACCACTTCTGGGTATGACTGGGAGACTGTAGGGGATACAGACAATCATATACCAACTATTACTGACTATGTACAATTACACACACCAACAGTTACTGTAGTAGTAGTAGTAGTAGTAGTCCACTGTAATACTATAGTCCTCTACACTGACTGTACACAGGCACAAACACCTTCAGCTACTGACTATATGATTATATAGTCAAAGGTTCATTCCTATTGCTACCTAGGCCTGATACTATATCGGAGTCCAGGAATGACTAAACTACATGTATCTCAGTCCAAGTCCATATATGACAGCTTGAAATTTTGCATCCCAGCTTTTGTAAACATACCTGTATACTTGAAAGTTTTGAGAAACTAGCTATTTAGCATCTAGATCAGATCAAAGTTGGGTAGATTCCCATTAGATTTAAATAAAAGTAGGCTAGAGGCTCACCCCAGTGTGCTCTGGGTAAACCTGGGGACATAACAGACTCATAAACCAGTGCAATGGCCAAGTAGTATTCACCTTGCAGTCGGCAGGTCATGAGTTTGATCCTGGGCCGAGTTATAATAGACTTTTAAAATGGTACATGCTGCTTTCTCTGCTTAGCACTCAGTATTTGTTGAATACACACCACAACCAATGGACTAGCCCCCTGCTGTATTGATTGCATTAAGTTGTATGGCTTAAAGGCTATTGAAATTATGGGCCTATGCGGGAAGGACTAACAGACTCACCAGTACCATTATCATCGTTAATCAGTACACTGGGATTAATTCATCCTCAAAACTTACTAGTGATTTCAGGACATTATTGCCTGCATGTATATGCAGGTATGGTTTTCACGGGCGTGGGAAAATTTGGAAGCTGGGGATTTAGGGCGCTGTATCTCGAGAACGGATGGTGCAAGCACGACGATTTTTGGTACGCGGGTTGGGGGTGGTGGCTTGACACTCGGGTTTGATTTTGGGCCTCCTGGCGCTTGAACTTGACATTGAAGGTGGCATTTTTGGTGCTTTTGTGTGTCCGGAACGATACGCGCCATTGCGACGATTTTTGGTGCATGGGTGGGAAGTTGTTGCCTGTTGCCTAGGATTGACTTTGGGCCTTGTCGCGTTTGAACTTGACGCGGTAGGTCGAATTTTGTGTCCGGGAGGGGTATTTCCGGAGTTATATCTTCTGAACGGATGGTGCGGGTGCGATGATATTTGGCACATGTGTTGGCGGTGGCTGAATAATTCTCAGTTTTGATTTTGGCGCCCTTGGTGCTTGAACTTGACATTCCAGATTACCTTTAGTGCGGGAACGGCGCCTGCGCTTTATCTCCGAAACGCAAGGTGCCATCGTGTTGCTATTTGGTACGTGGATTGTTGCTTGTGTCCTGGTGGTCAGGTTTGATTTTGGGCCTCCTAGTGCTTGAACTTGATACTGTAGGTTGACCCAGTTTTTGTGTGGTTGGGGCATCCCCCCAATATCTGCTTGGTTGTGAAAACAGGTTTGGGTTGATTGATAGGTCTTTAAGCTTATGTGTAGAATCGTCATCTGTTTTTGCACTGGCTTCTGCCACCTTCAATGTACCAGGTTACTTTGTATCAACAGCATTTCCAGCCAGATGATGTACTAGTTCAGTTCAGTTTGTACTAGTATCTGTTGCTGTTAGGTACAATTTGAGTTTGCTTCTTAGTCTTTGTGGCGACTTTTGAGAGCTGTGTAGTACTGAGTTTAAAGTTCTGGTACAAGTTCCTGTACCCTGTTTGGCAATCAGAAGAAGATACAACTTTCTAAAATGGAGGAGAAATGTATAGAGCTTGAGTGTAAGAGAAAGGTATGTATATTATCTTCCTGTGTTTCTTGTTGTTTCTTTGGGGATGCCATTTCCGTATTGTATGCAGGTATTTTGTAGTTTGGGGCTAGTCATGGTCGCTTGATTTTTGGGTCTGCTTAATCTATAGTACATACAGGGTTAAGTGGTAGAAGCTTTGTTCTATTTTAAATCTGGTATTGTTTGTTGCATTTTGTCACTTAGGTTTAGGTTTTAGTTGGATGGATTGAATAAAAATATCATACCACCCTGGGGACTAACTGTTGCTGCTGGATGGGGGCTACCACTATTCATGTTGTCTATGGAACTACTGTAAAAACTTAATTGGTCAAATTATGCAAATAACCTTCCAGTGTCAAGTGTTATAGCACTCCAGAAATAAATCTTTAATGAATATCATTGCCACACTAAGGAGATTTAGCAGCTGCATTCACTGCATGAAAACTGCTCTTTAAGCACTCTTAAAGTGTGCTTAAGGGTACCGTATTGGCATTCTTTAAGTTACATTACGTCATGTTTACGCATTCGGAAAGATTATATTTAAGCTATGATTACGTGCGTCCGTAAAGGACACGTTGTGGCACACATTTAAGCAACTTTTAAGTATCGTAAACTATGGTTAAATTCGTACGTTTACACAGCGTTTAAGCACCGTAAATGCTGCTTAAATTGAGTGTCATACGTCGACTTAAATAGTCCGTAAAGAGCACGTAGTGGCACACATTTAAGCAACTTTTAAGTGCTTTAAACTAAGCTTAAATCCAAATGTTTAAACATTGTTTAAGCACCGTAAATGTATCTTAAATCGTATAATTTTTTGCCTTACGTCTGGTTTAAGTAGGTTTTAAGTATTTTAATATAGTCTTAAATATTTTATTTAAGCTGCTTTTAAGAATCGTAATG
>NC_049991.1:1226934-1229655 GCF_000003815.2 Branchiostoma floridae | reverse complement strand
CCATATACACAGGCAATCACATTGAAAACCAGCATGTTGTTGTATCAGATTATCTTAAACCGATTAAAAACATAGCTCATTTATGAATGTCAAAAAAACGATATTGAATTCGATAACAATGAGATATTTCCGACTTACAGGCGGTTCGGGTGACATTAATCACTCTTCTTCAGTTTTACAAGGGTTGATTAACTGGTAGAATAAACAAGTAAACATGTAAAAAACACTAACTCACAGGGGCTGTAATTACTAGTAGTAAATTGTGTTTACATAGTATAAAGGACAAACAAATGTTGACATTAATTACTCAAATTGGTTGTTGCAAACGACTATTCTGTGGCTACAAACTTGACTTTGAAAACTCTTTGAGAAAAAAACAGCTACACTAAACTAATCAAACAAAATCTGCTCCTAATTGTCTGTCGTCCTACTCGCTATCCAACTCCAGTCTCAGCTCGCTGACGTCAGTTGCTGGTGCTCTGCCGTTCTGATACCTTTTGCTGATCGCCCACTCCGGGGTCCCCTCTGGTACTTTTCTGTCCGAAAGCTCACGAGAAGGGATTCGAGGAGAGCCCCGAAGTGGCACGACAGCGTCCAGCGACTCCTTGATTTTGGTCATCTTTCCTGACTCCCAGGCCAGCTTTCTGACCTTGAAGGTTTTCGGCCCCTCCACTTCACTGTCGGAAGACTCCGATGACATGAAGTCTTTGTGGAGAGTCTCCTCCGCCCGTCTCCTAGACTTCTCTGACCAGCTGTCCCGTGCCAGGTTGTACGCCTTTCGTCGTCTCGCCAGTTTCTGAAATGAGATATGAGCCTGATGTCAAACATTTCTCCATGGTGAAGTATATACTATACAGCTAACTATCAATTGTCACTTGGTTGCAATACGATGGCTAAAATGTGCTTTTTGGTGTAAGAATGATAAAAATGTTATGCATACAAATTGGTATATATTCCTGTGGTATGGAGTGAAATACTATTAAACAATGCAATAGATAAGAGCCGTGCTTCAAGAGACAATCTCCCATATATTATAAGTATTTTTTTCCTTGATATAAAGAAATACCGGCTCTCAGTAACATTGTGGCGTTATTTTCCTGGATTGAAAAGTTGAGGAGAACGAGTCACAAAACTTCAGAATCACGACTTCATATGTTAACTTTTAATCCTACAGGTATTGCGCTTTGACATTACATGTGTATAAGACTAACCTGTTGCTGCCTCCCGTTTCTTTTGACCGAGTGTCGGTGCTCCGCATACGTCCCCTTCTGGGCCCGCACCTGGTCATCCCTCTTGGATCTATAGTACCTCTTGGCAGCATCTAGAATGAAGGAAAATGAACTTAAAACTTGCAGGCAAATCGGTTTCTACAACTGGATAAGATATGGAGATTAATTCCGGACATGAATTTACATTGAGGGCTAATACTGCTATACATGAGATGTCACTGGGAAAACCGGTTTTACCTGAGTCAACAAGACTTAGTCGTCACATATGCAAATGTGTTTGAATAGTTAATATAGGTTCTAAGGTAACGCCATAGAAACTAAGATTTGTAAAAGTATCGTTGACACCGTGAAGTTTCTGCTCACTGGCCGTAGAGATTTAAAAGTCAGTGCTATTTGCACAATACATGCGATTTAGTGCTCCAACCCTGCTGCAGTATAACCGTAGTTGCATCTTGCACTGAATTTACAGTTTGAAAAAAAGATATTTAGGGAGAAATCAGAGCTTGCTTCTTCAAACGATTAATCTTACATACTTGGTGTGTAATTTACTTACCCTTCAGTTCGGCTGATGAAAAAGGACACTTCTCAGGCCCTCCATGCTCTTTCATCACCTCGTCTCTCAAGATCTTCACAATGTGCTGGTTGGCTGCTGAGTCCATACTATGCCAAAAAATGAATAAATTATGTTATCAATCTACAAGTACTAGAGGCATTCGTTTCAGGATTATCAAATTATCAAACAGGATGTTATCATAGGGTTTCTTTCATGGTCATTACTGACGGAAGGGAGTCATATAAACATAGTGAACATGTTAAACGGTACATCTGGTACTATTATTATGTCTTGACAATGCCATGGCAAGAGAAACGTCTTATTAAATAGGAGTTGCTATACCGTTCAGTAAGCCGAAAGCCCTGAAAGTCTCCTTCGCCTTCTTCCATCGCCCGGTACACCTTGCGCACGGCATCCTGCAAAACATTTTAAACAAATGTACTAGCTGTCTTTGCGCGCAAGTTTGTAACACTCGCATGGGAAAATTCCTTCAAACAGTCATTGGGGAATACGTCTAATTTGGCTGTTGCTTTTGTTTTAGTGATCGAGAAATTGAGTTAGAAAGATAGAAGGGACATTGATATGTCAATTACTACAAGTGTATGGATGGCGGTCTAATAAGCTCGCACGCTAGCCTGGGGAGCTGTGTTCATCGGTCCGTTTCTTGTTAAAAACCTGCTAGTATGCGTGCTAGGTATCTACATAAGTGGCCAGCATTATACAGATACAAGCGCTAAAATGTGTTTGACCAACTACCTGAATAATGCTACGGTCACATTATTGAAAAAAAAAGACTCAACGGCACTTTACGGGCACTTTTGGGGAACCCCTTTTTTCAGTCGTTCGGGTGTGAGCCATACATGGCCCCGTGTGACGCCCCGTGGCTAACGGGCATTTGGGGGTGGGGTTACACCCCATACGGGAAACGACCCCGGTATC
>NC_049991.1:1171864-1226834 GCF_000003815.2 Branchiostoma floridae | reverse complement strand
GGTACGGGCAATGATGCAAATATGACCAAAATGACAAAACTCAAAATAAATCACCTACCCTGCAAGTGGATGGAATAGAGGATTCCTCCGAACCCTGCGGCGTTGGCGAGCGTGCCCTGGCGACGGGCTGTCCTCTCGGATGTCCCGCGGCGGTTCTTGATTAGCCTGCCGGCGTTCCTGCTCCTGGAGCTGTGCCTTCAGTGCCTGCAGTTCTGTGGTTTGAGACTCAAACTTCCTAACCATATCCTGAAGGATGATGGCAAGGTTCTCGCTGTCTCCTCGTTCCATGGGGTTGTCAGTACGAGAAATCGCGGACATTTTGTAAAACGGTGAAAATGTTAACGTTGCACACTCTAGAATCGTCAGACTTAGAATGACGCTAGGTGTTCAGTTCAAAAATTCAAAACTTGCATCATCAACGATGATTGGCCATCGTCATAAGGAAACTGCATGTGATTGGCTTATTTCTTATCAAAATTTACATGTCCGATAGACACAATGATATGTGAATTGTCGGGCACACCTTTTGTAAATCGGCGTGGGTGCCAAGACCAGTCATTGTTACCTGGCGTGGGATCGTCCTGCCATGCCACCACAAAACAATAACAAACACAACAGTTCACTCAAGATATTCATGAAATGTCAGACGTTTTTTTGCAAAGTATAGACATACTGATTGCCTGGCGGACATTTCGTTGAAATATAATGCACCGATTTCCATCAAAATTGCCCCGCAGCAGTCATCACCTGCTTCTTTTAGAAAGACTTGAAATGTTGTCTTTAAACAGTTTCCTATTGTACGAAAACGAGTCACACAGCCAGTGAACATTTTGGTGGCATTCGGTAGAAGTTTTCCACAGAAGTTGCACGGGCTGGACATGTACTCCAGGTAAGACATTTCCAAATTGTATATCTTAGTTACATTGTCAGATTTTAACAAGGTACATTATCCGCGGCGCCCGTACGCGTATATGCCTTTAACATATAGGCATCACTGTATAAAATACTGAAACGAGAATCTTTATATTAGTAGGATGGGCGAATATCAAGAAATATATCGATTTTGCCTAGAATGCCTTGCCCTGTTACTTTTAGTAAACCAAGGCTTTTGAATGACGCCACTTGCTTCATTTTTTCCTACTGTGTGACTGATACATAAAACTTATACACCTGTCCCTATTTCACTTTTACAGGTAATATGGACGGCACTGCTACACCGGTTAGCTCCAAGCGGAATAGGTATTGTGGCCACTGCAAAGCTTATAAGCCTGCACGTACCTATTTCCGACACAAGAACGACTACTTCAACGCGGCTACGGGGCAGTGGAAGCAGGCCAAGGCTGACGAAACACGGCCCGCGCGGCCCCTGTTCCGGAGCCCTGTAAACGTGCCTGATCCGCTGCTGAACTCGAGCAGTAGTAGCGCTGAGAGTGATTCAGACGCAGAAACGACCGCAAATGGTAAGGGGAATTTAATATTAAGTTTACAAAGTCAAAATCTATTTTTTCAGGTCCCAGTAATGATATATACATTAGTCGGTGACTGAATATAGTCGAACGTTACCGAATATCTGAACAATCGTACTTTTCACTTTGTTAAAGGCTGTAAACATTCAGTCAATTTATGATGATTGGCAAATTTAATACATGCCGTAACACTCTTTTACCAGGTGACCAGTCAAGTTCTGTCGTCGGTGCGAGCCCTTGCAACAGTTCGCAACAGTCGGTGTCGTCCAGCGATGAGTCCGTAAGTATTATATTCATGCTGTGGATTTGCTACAAGTTTGTAGTATTTCGTATGTATGCGTTGAAAACATTTGTTTCTTGTTTATCTGAGATTTATCAAAATGACCTATATTGACCACAACCCATAGAATGTTTTTGACTATACAGCCTTATAAATACCACGAACTAATATCAACTATATCGTACCTTTGAAATCAATGATGATTATGATTTTTGCGACAGTACTTGTACCGGTAAAAGATGCTGTTTTACGCCAACGGGCGTGTACGCCACGGGCGGTTAGACGGGCTATATAGATACAGACGGTATAACAGAATCATGTTCTATTATATTAAAGCAGATTTAGTATTTATGAGTAAAAAGTACATAGCGCTTTCCGTAGAAAGAAAAGTTAGAAAAGTGTTCTTAAACATTTGCGATGTCGCCTTTTAGGAAGCTAGCTCATCTGAAGACAACTCAACCGATGAGAGCTCGTGGGAAGAAAGCTTGGACAGCGGTGATAAGCACGGGGAGGAGATTTGGGAGGGTCAGGAGTTGGAAGACCAGCTTCTGAAGAACCTCCACGCATCCGCCCTTGCTGACAGCTGTGAACGCCCGACAAAGACCTCCAGGGATGATCCTATCGTTACCTTGGTAACATGGCTGCTTACTTTTCTGTTGTTATGGCAAGCTCACAACCATGTCAGTGATAATGGTTTACAGCATCTTATCACTTTTCTGTGCCCCTGGCTTGACAAGCTAGGAATAAATCCTAACTATCTAGGCGGGCTGTCCTCCCTCTACATGACATGGAAAGTCTTGGGACTGAACAGGGATAACTTTACAAAGTACTGTGTGTGTCCTGACCCGAAATGTTGCAAACTGTTTGATATCGACAAGTTAAGTGAAACCGTCAATGGGACAGAGAAACCAAGACGGTGTGATAATGTAAGAATGGTACGAAACCGAAGTGTTAGATGCAATACATTGTTATCTAGGCAAGTCATAACTTCTGTTTCTGGTGTAAGGAAGTACTATCCTTTCAAGGTATACTGTATGAAGAGTGTGATAGAAACACTTGAGTCATTTGTAAAAAGGAAAGGATTTGAGGAGAAATGTGAGCTATGGAGGGATAGAGACATGTCAGATCAGGAATTACTAGGAGATGTGTTTGATGGACAGGTTTGGCGTGATTTCCAAGAATGGAATGGGAAAGACTTTCTGTCAGCGCCGAGGAATTACGGCTTGATGCTAAATCTAGACTGGTTCCAACCATTCAAGCGCAGGAACGACTATTCTGTTGGGGCGATATATATGACGGTTATGAATCTGCCACGGAAAGAAAGGTTTAAAGTTGAAAACGTCATATTGGTTGGGATAATGCCAGCGCTAAAAAGCGAACCAAAATGTCTGACACATTTCCTTCAACCTATTGTAACAGAACTACAGTTTCTGTGGCAGGGAGTTCATTTCACGTCGTATATGTCCCCCAAGTTTCCTCTGAAGTTTCGAGCTGCTCTCCTTTGCTGCGCTGCTGATATTCCGGCTGCTAGAAAACTGTGCGGTTTTCTAGGGCACGCAGCAAAAATTGGTTGTTCTAAATGTAAGAAGAAATTTGAGAAGGTTGGTAAGAAAACAAACTATTCTGGATTCGACAAAGCCAGTTGGCATTTGCGAAGCGACGCGCAGCACAGGAGAGAAGGATTACAAGTACAGAGCTGCTGTAATGTGACTAGGAGGAAAGAGCTTGAAAAGTCTTTCGGTACACGCTACACACCATTAATGGATCTTGAGTACTACCAAAGTGTTCGATTCTGTTTCTTGGATCCTATGCACAACCTTTTTCTTGGAACGGCTAAGAGAATGTTCAAGCTTTGGATAGACCGTGAAATTCTGACTAAAACTAAGCTCAACAAATTAGAGAAACGCATAGGAACAATAAATCTTCCAAGCGGAATTGGGCGTCTTCCAACCAGAATTACCTCAAATTATGGGTCTTTCACTGCTGACGAGTGGAAGAATTGGACACTGTATTATAGTATGTATTGTTTGCACGACTTGTTGCCACAAGAACATTACCAATGTTGGCAAATGTTTGTCTTGACTTGTCAGCGTCTGTGCAAACCCGCGGTTAGTCGCGCCGACATAGACTGGGCAGATTCGGCTTTTGTAATGTTTGGGAAAAAGGTGGAAAGGCTGTTTGGCGAACTGTCCATCACACCCAATATGCATCTACATTGCCATTTGAAAGACTGTATTCTTGATTATGGCCCTATGCATGGTTTTTGGCTGTTCAGCTTT
Source organism: Branchiostoma floridae (assembly GCF_000003815.2). Lineage (NCBI taxonomy): Eukaryota > Metazoa > Chordata > Leptocardii > Amphioxiformes > Branchiostomatidae > Branchiostoma > Branchiostoma floridae. Next base: position 1,222,809 of record NC_049991.1, on the reverse strand, counting down.
GAGAGGTACAATGGCCTGTTGGGTTCAGAGACCACAAACAACAGGGAAGTTGAACTCCAAATAATGAGGAAATTCCTCATTAGTGATTTTGCACATAATCTCCCTTTACCTAGCTACCTAAGTGACGTCTTTGGTCCAATATTTGAAAGATTTAGTCCAAAAGACAAAGTAGCTGATGTGCCAAGTGAAAAAGAAAGAATGTTGTTGAAAATGTGTGCCTCCCGCTATATCTCAAACTTTGATTGGTCAGCTGACGAACAGACAATCAAACTCCCGCCCGTGTTTACTAGAAATGCACTGTCGCCAGATGACAAAGAGTTCCTGCATAATACGTATAATGAGATGTACCCTAACAAGGAAATAAATGCTTCAAACCTGGCAACAGTTGTTAGAAAGTACGGAACTTGTCAAGTTGGGCAGGAACTGTTTGGCTCTAGGATAGCAGCTAGGTCAAGTAGAGCAGCGTATGTCATGGCTGCGTGGTTGGGTGAAAACGGAAACATTGATTCAAGCTCTGAACACAGGCCTGGTGTAATTCAGAACTTTTATGCACACTCTGTGGAAATCGGTGGGGAGGTGAAATGTCATGTGTTTGCAGTAGTTCGCTGGTATAGGACATCTCCCTGTAAGTCTGACATTGGAAACGGGAAGCCGTTTACTGTATGGGAGAAGTCAACCGAAGTTGGCGGCCCGGCTTCGTTCATACCCGTGCAGAGACTGTATCGAAAATCTGCATGGGCAGAGACTGTAATGGACGGGAAAAAAGTTGTCGTTGTCTGCCCAATTGCTAGAAAAACTTTGCTATAGAATGGGTGAATGACATCTACTGTTGTATATAGATTGTGTATATAGATCTTAAACTTGTGAATATGATGTATCTAGAATTGCCAACATTAGAAGTTGACTTGTTAGGCAGTAAGGACATGAGCACATTCCTTGATAAGCATTAGAAAATACACACTGCTGGGTTATTGACGATACTAGTATATAGGGATGTATAAACTATTGTACATACTGTATTTTACTGATACGCACATGTTCTTCTTCTATGTATAGATACTTGGGTCATACAAACATACAAGTGAGGCCGATCGAGGCTTTGTAATATACGAATCGCCATATTGGTATTTACTGAACGTGTTTATTACCTGATCCAACACGGAAAGAAAGCAACGCATTGTAATTATTGTGAATGTACCTTTTGACTGTTTGAATTTGTACTATTGAACGACACTATAAAGCTGTCAACATGGTTGGGTCTGACATATATTTTGTGTTGTTGCAATTTTAATAAAATCAAAAGCAAATCAACTGTGACATCGTCCTGTCTGATATTCGTGCGTTAAGAAAGTGCAGATTATTTCATGGTAGAACTTGAAACCCCACTGGTACCATATCTAACACCCCGGGGCCATTCCACAAGAACGGCGACCTTTATGATCAGAACAAAATTTAAGCGCTTGCCCTGCGCCACCTTGGTTTTTCTAATGACTACGCCTGCAAATTCATTGGATAATTAAACTGCTGTTTTTGAAAACTTTCTATTCTAGACGTCTTACATAAGTTGCATCACACTTGTTCTTCCAAATTTCGTGACCGATCATACTAATACCTTTCAATGCCACGAATACACATTTTTTTTCTCAAACAAAAAATGTTTCCGAAAAGCTTACATTTTATTCTTTCAACATGCGCAGTAGTTCGGTCGCCAATTGCTAGAACGTCAGTCTCAATGTGTATATGTCTACTAGTAGGCAATTTAAACGTATTTTGCAATTTACTAGTACGTACAGTGTTATGTTTTCTCCTGAAACGTTTGGACCAGATTCAAAATGGCGGCTACCTTGTGAGCCTTGCGGTGTTGTTTGTTTTGTCAAATCAAGGTACTTGGTCAATTTCTGCCTTGTTTGTCTCTAGATATAGCTCGGAACACGAAATGTACAGTTTATTCAACGTTTCCTCGTACAGTTGAAATTTTTCAGAATCAAGTGAAGGTGGCTATGAACACCACACCGCTTGACCAAAACAAAGTGCTTTGATAAAAGGGCAAACAAACTTTAAAAGGTTCTTGTTACAAATTCAGCGGAAGCGGCCATTTTGCATTCGCGGAGCGCCCCAAGCGTGATTTCCCGCGACATTCAAACTATTTATGGATTTTGAACCTTCTTGCTAGGGTCAAACTGGAAAATGTCAAATTGTTGACATGAGCGTTATGAAGAACCAATAGCAACAATTTTCTGTTGTTTCTAATTTTATATATTGTTGTAAAGTTTAGGAATGAATCGAAACAAAGTTGGCGTCCGACAGGAAATTGTCAACTCCTTGCACTCTGCAGCGCTTTTATCTAATGTAATGATAAAGAGTTTGCAGAAAGCATGAACGTTATGGGATCCTGTACCAACGACTTTCTGTTGTATCTACCATATAATTTGGCATTTAACTTCCTTTAAAGTTAAAGAATTAATCCAAACAAAGACGGCGTGGGTTAACGTTGAGCCAATTATAGATTGTAAACAAAGAAAAATCCTGCTCGGAACTAGTTTGTTTTTATGAACTTGCTTGCTCTCTTTTCCAAATTCAACACGCTCAGTTCGGTCACCAGCGGCTAGAACGCCAGTCACAATGTATATAGGCCGCATGCCTAGGCAATTTAAACTTATTTTACAAATTACGTAGAGTGTTACGTTTCCCCTAGAACGTCTAGACGCCTCAAACCAGATCCAAAATGGCGGCGATATTCCGCCTCCCGGCGGTTGTTTGTTTTGTCAAATCAAGGTACTTGGTCAAATTCTGCCTTGTTTATCTCCAGATATAACTCGAAACATGAAATGTACAGTTTTCTTGTAATGTTGACATTTTTCAGAGTTAAGTGAAGGTGGCAATGAACAACACACCGCTTGACCAAAATCAAGTGCTTTGATAAAAGCTCAAACAAACTTTAAAAGCTTCTTGTTACAAATTCAGCGGAAGCGGCCATTTTGCATTCGCGGAGCGCCCCAAGCGTCCAAGCGCGATTATCCGCGACATTCAAACTACGAAAAAGAAACAAAAATGTATGCATTTTGGAGCTTCTTGCTAGGGTCAAACTGGAAAATGTCAAATCCACGCACTGTGCAGCGTCTTATGGTATCCAGTATCAACGTTTTTTGTTGCGTCTACGGTATTTGATAGTGTTTTCAAGTTTAGGAATGAATTCAAACAAAGATGGCGTGGGTTAGCCGGTGGACTTATAAACAAAAGAAAAGGCCCACTCGGAACTACATGTTGTTTGTTTTTATGGACTAGTGACGCTTACTCTCTTTAAACCCTGCTAATCACAATTTGTGAGCTATTATTATCTGCATTGGATTGGCCGATCTTTTGGTATTGTGCAGGTATTTACAAGGCTGAAAACGTGCCCTATTCTAGAGAATTAGTTACCACATCGTTAAACCAAGTACCAGTAGTTGTATTATGGTTTGTTTTGTTTTGCTTAGACTGGTAGGCCGGGACTCCTACGTGTCGCCTTTGAATTGGCTATATAATCGATGTCCTGTTACGTTTCAAAATTGCTTTGTATATATCAATAGATCAAACTACATTTTTGCTTGAACATACAGACAATGCATACTAGTAATAGGTGTCTCTATTTATGTGTAGTTTTTAAAACTAAAAGTCGTTGTAAGAGCACAAAGTCCGCTCCTCCTATTGCCTGCTCAGGCGTGTCCGCAGAAGCTTTTGAATAAACTATGATGTGACCAGAAGTCAAGGAGTGTAGTTTTCAAAATTCATTGATTGAAGAGTACAATTGCCAGTAAGACTAATGAGAGTCTACCCCACACTTTAAGTAGCTTAAACGAAGCTTAAATAAATAGCTTTAAACTATATTTAAGGACGCTTAATGGTATCGTACATAAACGAATTAAAATGCAGAGTAAATTGATGGTTATTTTAGTCAGTATATATCTATAATGTGTTGGCAAAACTGCACAAATTACTGTTATATCTTTAATGCATAGTTAAGTGACCTTAAGGAACAAGTAAAGTTACTTATATCTTTAAGTGAACTTAACGATTTTCTTAAATGTGTCGTAAAGACTGACTTTTAGTTGTGGCATTTCCGACTTCGTAAATGTAGCTTAAAGATAACTTAATTATATTCAAATGTTTAAGCTTCATTTACGAATCACATTAAGTATGCTTAAATATCCGATTTGGTGCAGTGATTAGGTCAGTACATTGAAATAGGAAGATATCAGTACTGAATTTATCATATGTGACAGAATATCTACAAGGGCCATCTGAGACAAAAAAAGGTAGGAAAAGTCGTCTCAACAAATTCAAGGTACTGTGGTTGGTTACATGCTTAAGAAATCCAAAATAAGTAATGTTCATCCATGACCAAACTTACACATTCCAAAAATGGAATTTCAGACTTTTGCATGGTGCACAACCAACACGGTAAAAATCTCACTTTTCCAACCACGCAACCACGGACAAAAAGGGAAAAAAATACACAATAAGTCTACAGACACCCAATACATTTCATGCAGGCCTGAGGTCTACGAACTCTTGTTACCTGTGGTATCATCGGCAACTGTTGCTGAAATTGTTTCCTTCATCTCTCGAAGACTATCCTCAAAACCAGGCAGTGCGAAGGCCCCCTTCACAGCCTCCTCATTGTCCAGCAATGGGATGGAGGATCTATTGGGGCAAAAGGTGCAGATTTACATAAAAAACACTGCTGTTCAACATAGTTAAGGAAAAACCACCAAGAATCTCTTTAGGGATATTAGCCATGTAGCAATGCTGCCATCTTACACTACATGGAATGCATGCCATGAGCTGCACTGGAAAGCACACACACCACTATAGAAACCTGCAAGCTCTTGCTGTAAAATATAACTGGATAATGATATGCTCTCCCTCTTCAAACTTGGGTGAATTATCATCTAGTGATTTTGATAACTGAAAACAAGACTGTACAAAAAATTGTAATTTCTTTTACATAATTAATGCAATATGATTAAAGGTAATATTAGTGAAACTCAACTGTGCAAAATCATTTATGTAATGTTCTGTGTCAGTTTGTCAGTGTCCCCCTGCATGTTCAGTCAGAAATGACCCATGTGACCTGACTTATCTCCCCATGTGACCCGACTTATCTAGAATAATTCAAACTCTGTTCAAAAAATGACTGTAAGTGTAAAACATTCTACTTCTATTGGAAAGCCATGACTGAGAAGTTCTTCTAGCACAGTAAAGTTATTCTAACGGTTCATCGGAAGATCACGTGTCTGTTACTCTCGTGAGTTTATGTTCTGAAGTGATTGGTCATCAGTATTGATTCTAAAGGCGACAGTGGGCATAAAAAATTTGATCCATGTGTACTTTTGTGTTAGAAGAAGTTAAGCTTCTATGATTACTTCAAACACAGACGAGCTTCCATGATAACAGTACTTGATATTTAGACAAAAAAAGACTTAAATGACAGTAAAACTAGTACTGCCCGGACACATACCTGTCCCATTGTAGTGAGTGGTCCCTGTGGAAAAGCCAGTATGTCAACAGACACTCCCCTCGGACATGCTTATGAGGGAGAGGTGGCAGGCTATCAGGCTGGGCACAAGAAAAAAAGCAATTAGACACACAATCAGAGGAAAACAACATGATAGTATCTGTGAATAGTTTCAGGTTAGTGAATGACTGGATGATGCAAACTAAGGCCCACTTCAAACAGACAACACTTTCATAGTCCTGCGACTGTTGTTGTCAACAACGTCGCCGGCAACGGTATTTTTAGGCTGTCTAAAGAGGATCAAAATAGTCGTACAAGGTTTTTCCTCGAATCATCGTGCGTCCACCTCGGACCCAGTTGCGCGACCCTTCAGCGGGGGCCCGCGACTATTCCTCACATGTCTAAAAAAGAATCGTCGCCAGTGACGGAAGTGGATCATATGCTGCGTGTTTGTTTCTGTTCGAAAAGGCTTTTAATCCGTAAATATACATGTAGTCAGTAATGGAAACGTATTTTTGTGATCAGAAACTGCCTGTTCCAACGCAATGCCCTGCTACCAGTGGCTATATCCTTTGCATGTCCCTATTCCTTGGTGATAATCTGTAAGGCCTGTAATACCACCAGCGACCATGATTTCTCGTCTCTATACGGGCCTCCGGATGTCATTCTTTGTTGAGGATGTACTCTGCATCCTATCTATAAGACAATGTTTGTTTGCAATAAAAAAATACTAATCTGCTGCATGACGAAAATAAAGAATTGTCCCGCTTTTTTAAATTTGCGAGCAAGAGGTCACTGTGGGTCACGCACGCACCGCAATGGAATCCTGCACTGCGAGTGTCCCGCAATACTCTGGGCGCATGTCTAAAGACAACTGTTGCCCATAACGATAGACAATAACAGTCGCACGACTTTATAAGTGTTCTCTGTTTGAAGTGGGCCTAACACAAGAAGACCAATCATGTACATGTAAAACTAAAGAATCATAAAACAATTAATGAAACAGGATATCAAGAATAATTCAAGCTTTTACAAGCAAGGACTTTTGCTGCATATTTTTGAAAGCATCATTGGTACCTTGATGGCATTATCTGCCAGCAGAGGAAACACAGTGGGCTGTATGGTGTGCAGACAGGCCTGGAGAGAGGCTGTGCCTTTGTGAGATGTCGTCTGGGTGTCTTCATTCAGAAACAGGTGTTCTGTGTCAGGCCCAAACCTGCCAAACATTGATGGAACCATTATTTGTACATTCAGGTACACAGAGCAGCAAGTTTCTTGGCTGTTTCAGTAGCAGGGTATATTTATCAGGGAGGGGTTGCTAGCCATTCACCTTTAATGTGCTTGAGGCAACCAGTCAAAAACCGGACCCCAATTTTTACGTCCCTCCCAAAAAACAAGAGCAGCCACAACATTCTGAATAAATCAATCCAAGAGCTCAACTGTAAAGCTGCTACCTGTTGAGCTACAGGGACATCCCAATGATACATACAGTCATGTTCTCAAAAAGACAAGGTTAACCCCAATCTGAGTGGATTAATCCTATCAGTCCAATCTTAAATGTAAAACTAATTTAGAAGAATCATAAAACAATTAATGACACAGGATAAGAATATTGAAAGTTTTACAATGAAGCAAGGAATTTTGATGCACATTTACTTAATTCATATCTTATGATAATCACCTTAACCAGTCTGTCACCAGTATGACTTCTATCATTTACCTCTAAGGTATTGTGATTATGCAAATTAGGTCATAATTTGCTTTTTTTTACATTATTAATAATCATTACTAAAACAAAATGCTCCTCTTGAACCAGGTTAACTACATGTACATGTATATAGCAAATATGAAGTTCCTGTTATCAAGTCCTTATATTTTCATGATATACATACCATTACATCTTCATTTAAGTTCTTAAATTTTTAGTATCCTGTTTCAAAGTCTGAATTAAAATGCCCCTACAGTACCAAAGACAGTTGCTAAAGGACCCAAACTCATGCCAATCAGTAGAATGACTAATGAAAATACTTCGATCATAGTTAAAGCTATTAAGCCAATTCAATTTCACGGTCTTCAGATTTTTGCAGGTGCCACCCATTGTTAAAATGAGATAAAACAGGCATTCTGAGATAGAATCCCATGCTAGGTACTCAGTTGCACCTGAATAAAGTGAGGAAAGTCGTGTAAAGTACCTTTCCCAAGGGCACAAGATTGGTGACATGACAGGATTTGAACTCGAGACCTCTCAGTCCTGAGCCAAACACGCTGCCACTGCGCCATGCAATCTCACAAACGTTATCAAGGCCCAAGTATGACATAATGCAACTAAGCATGGCTGAACTGGTGCTTGTTCCCAGACTACTGTCCACATGTACCTCCTGATCCACTCCTGATACTGTGTGTTCTTCACTACTCCTGCAGGAGTAAAGTGCACCACGATGGCTGGTCTTTCCTCATCACCATCTTCCTGATACCTGAGATCAACAAGTTAGAGAACACATCTTCATGGGGACCAAACAACACTCCTCCTAAAAACAAAATGTCCACAAAGTTTGGGATACTGTCAAACCTGGCTGGCCAACCTCGTTCAGTTATAAACAAACTGTTACATCAAAACAGTCTTGTCCAATATAATATACCCTTAAGATACAAAAAGAATTGCAAACTTGAATTGCAAACAAATGAGGTGTCATTTTCAAGCTTCTCCAGACCTAAAACACATTATACTCAATCATTAAAACTTGGAAACTTTTTATATGATATAATTAGTAATGCCCCTCTGCCAACCAAATGTCTTACCCATCAGCTACAACTTCTTTGTAGTCCCCATGCTCGAATTAAGAACCAGATTTGAACGATGAACAACACACATTTTCTACACAGTAGAATTCTGACATATGCATATATAATGAATCTATTATCATAGTAAGCTTCCTTTGGTATTCTTATTATTCTTACTTTGCAATCTGGCTGTTGGTTGTCACAGGATCAATAAAGTTTTCCATGGGGCATTCCACCACTGTGAATTGAAAACAAACAGATGCAAAATGTAACCAAAAACATGTAAATAACATATAATTTACATAATTTATGCAATGATATTCATCGTAGACAAACTTAATACTGCAGTACCAAGGAAAGCCAGCAGGGGGCCCAAAATATAATCATTTCCAGCTTTTGCAACACCCAACCAACACACCAAGTATGAAACCAGCCTATCCAGCCATTTTAGAGTTATCTTGTTCACAGACAGACATGCAGGCAGACAGACAGACAGACAGACTGACAGACACAGAAACACTAGTGAAACATGGAGGTAAAAATACCCCTGTAGATCTAAGGTCTAACCATGATCTTATACTGCAATACTATTTAGCAAAGTTGTACTGACCAATGAAGACAGGCCCAGGTGTGTCAGGTTCAATGTAGTCTTCTGGGTTGATGATTCTCCCATCTGGTAAGGTGGCCTGGTTACCTTTCTTCAACTCACTAACCCACACACCCCTACAGGTGAACATCACACTCAGTAATCAAGTACATACAGGGCTCGAAATACATTTTTCTGCATACCTGCACTGGTGCAGGTACATTGTAACATTGAAAATTACCTGCACCAGACAAACTTTACCTGCACTTTCTCAATTTAGGAAGTATGAATTATACTAAAATTGTTTAGGAACCATTGCTATCTTTTTCTTTTATACTTTATAGGTAGTAACATTCAATGCAGGTTATAACAATACCCATACATCTACATGATATGACATAAATGAATAAAACTCAGTACATGGAGGTAGACACTTGAAATACTTGCACAGCTCCAATATTACCTGCACATACAGGTGCTATCTCGAGCCCTGGCATGTATTAGTGAACAATGTTGGGGTAATTAATTTTCAAGTGGGCAAGTAATTCTTCCCATGCAATCAGACTGACTGTAAGTTATGATAGTTCTTGGATTAATCTCAGCAATAATGCCTTGAGATTAAATACTCACGGTTTGATTCCATCCCTCAAAGCCTTTTCTGATAAAAACCTGCCTTTTCTTGGCTTCAACTGTGAGTATAGAGAGACAAAACATGCTTAACGGCACATAAAGTTATTTACTTAAACTACATGTTTAGGGACGGATTCAGTATTTGCCAGCATATCACTGATTCCATCTGTTGAAAAAGAATTCTTCAGGATGTTAAGTTACAGGAGTGTTAACAAGAATGTTAACAAAATGTTTTAATTCTGATAACATCAAAGTTTGAAGGCAAAAACTGTAAACCATGAATTATATTAACGAGTAGTTTTTTTTCTCTAGCTTGTTGTGATCAGTGCATAATTTCTTTTGTATAGAAATATCAAGAAATATCATTTAAACATATAATAGCTAATGAATGTCCTTGAGTGTAAGGATATGAAACACGGACTTACCGAAGAATACCGTCGTCTCTGAGCTGTCATTTTCCCAAGCTACGAATGATGAAACATGGACTTACCTTACAAATATAACTTATGACAAGAGACTCATCCCTCTGAGATGTTTTTCTTCTTTTTGCCTCTGTGAGAAGGTACAAAATTACAATATAACTAGAGTTTGGCGAAATCATACCCCAATAAAATATTTAGAGCTTCTGTAGATCTTATGCAAATGATATACAGATTTACATAATTTATGCATGGTGATGTTTCAACGATTTTCTTCCTTTTTCTTTATGAAACCAAGGAGCTTGATAAAAGCTCCTTGGTGAAACAGACAAAATGTAGACCTTCATTGTCATATTAGTCATAATCCCAGGAAAACTCTTTCCGTCCAGTGGCCTGTAAAAAATGCCCCAAAATTAGCAGTTTTGGGGTGAAAATTTGATTTTATTTATGTTTTTTGACAAAAAATAACTTTTTCACAGAAAATGACAACTAAGCCTGTCAATCAGTGAAAAGGCAGCCCTTTCCATGAAACGTTGAATTGTCTGAAAACCGACGATTAGAGAAGCGCTAGCGCCTTTCTGAGAAAGAGTCAGACTGGCCCCAAACTCAGAACCCAGAACTTTGCCTAAGCTACCTGCATGCCCAAACTTACATCACTTCTTCCTGAGCACATTACTTATTCCTAAGCTATTCAACACCTAAAAATCGTGACCATAGCTTGTTCACAGAAGTTTGGGCAAGAAGACAACAAGAGCGAAGTCAAGTAGAGTTTATAGTCAATTGCACCAAGTTTCTACAGTCAAAGGTACAGAGACAGTTAGCCTTTATTACATGGAGATGGGATTTTAAAATGCAGTGGGAGTCCAATAATCCACCAAACAGATTCCTTTGTAGCAAAATTGACCAATTAGCATTGTTTTGAGTATTGCCAATTCTCAAGTTTCCAAAGACAATCTGGTCCAGGTTCATGTCCGGACCTGGAAATGATCCTCTGGATCTGAATTTTCTGTATTGGTACCTCCCCCAACCAACAATACATTTTTTTCTTTCTGTCCTTTCACATCTTATTCTTTAACTTTAGATTCATTTTGGCATTCTATGGCATTAGTTATCTGTTTTCTGATACTTTTTTTTCAATGAACGGAATATTTGTGCTCATTTTACAGCTGCTTTGCACAATTTATTGTGTGGTCGAAAACTTTTTTTTTTTTTGGAAATGGCCGAAAATTGGTGCGAGCGCGGATGTCATCCATATAATCAAATCAACGTGGCATTACTGCAGAGATAACTTACTAGGTGAATTTCTAGGGCTGGTTGACCTGCTGGAATCATCAGATTCTGAGTCGATATCAGAAACACCAGAACTGTTTCTCCTGACCACTGGACTCTGGGAAGGAGAGCTGGCGGCTTTGGGACTGAGACTATGGTCAGGTGACCTAGACCTGGCCTAGGCTGAGCCCACCTTCAGATGATGTGTCAGGAGCTGTGATTGGACAAGAGAAGGTTTTTGCATGTTATTTCCTTATACACAATTGTAAAGCATCAGCCAGGGCTCAAAATTCATTTTGGGGATTGAATAGTCATTTGAACTTCCTGAACTGTGGTTCTATACTCTAAGAACCTAGTCTTAAGAGATCTTACAGTTTCTCAAATGTAAGATTCCTGGCAAAATGTATGAAGTTACTGCTTACCACTGGATGTGACACCTGTCCCCTTAAGAGCTGGCATAAGGTGTCTCAAGGTTTGTGTAGGCTTGAAGCACATCTTAATACTAAAGCTGTTTAAGCATTTCCGAGAGATCCTTGACATTAAGGGAGTATGATGAGACACTGAAGAGGACAGACTATACATACACATGTAGCTCACCTCTGATTGGTACCTGCCAAACAGTCATGACATCATCAGTCATGGGGGACAGCTGGTACGGCTTCACATCTGGAAAAGAAACACTCTTGTGACCTGTGCTAAACATGCCTGCTTCTGAATTCAGGATAACAATTAATATCCTACCTAGAATTAAAGTTAGCAATTGCACTCAGAGAACAATTCACCAACAATGCTCAATGTTGAATTAGAGCAGGCCACTACGATTAATTTTGAATTTAAAGTTTATTACCATTCAGTACGCATGTACGTGTTTTTTTCTTCTCAAGACACACTTGTTTTTACCAACCCAACGTGTTATGTTTTTTTCAAAGCAGGTCACTTGTAGCCTGAGTATCATCCTCCGTAGTGACCGCTGGCTCACGACTTTCGCTTGCTAACCACGGTGGTTACACAAGCGAAAGTCGTGAGCCAGCGGTCACTACGAAGGATGATACTCAGGCTAGGTCATTTGACCACTTCAAGGCAAAGAACTAATGTGTTGGGTGGTGGAAATGCTGTCTGAAATGTGACTGAGTTTACGTTTATACATGTAATACACTCTTTCACCTTCAGGACCTCATTGTAAACACTATATTAACTGTATATACTTCATATTTGGGATTGCATCTGTAAGCAGTGACACCTATAGCTACAGTGCCATGTTAATCAGTCAGAATTGCCCATCGGCTGTGACTGTTATGTATTGATTATGAATAAAGAACAATGTTCCAATATCTTTACCAAGTCTCAGAATACTACAGAGTGTACATGATATTGTAATTATCTAGATCTAGATGTACTTACCAACTTTTATCTTTGGAAAGTATGTGAAGTCTTTTAATGCTTGGTAGAAATCTTCCTGTAATACAGTGTCATGTAGAAAGGGGATTTCAAAGAACAATATTGGAAAAACTTTGATAATACAGTAATATAGAAGAGCTATATACACAGTCATGTGAATAGTGCCACCAAAGGAATTTGGAATTTAGATGGACAAATGACGAGGCTATCAAATGTTACCTGTATTGGTATTACCTATTTCAACAAGATACATTTAATTTCTGTGTAAGACTTACTGCGTTAGGAGGTCCGTACACCCGCACTTCTGGTACACCAATGCTCTGCAGAGTCAGTGTCATGCCTGGTACAACAAAAACAAAACCCCTCATTTATACAGCACTAGTCATTTTCATGCTATGAGTTTTCATATAACATCCTGTCAATAATTCCATTGGACATATACCGGTATTTAAGACAATATATATATGTTAGCCATTTTGATTTTGTTAATAATTTGTTTGTTTGCTCAGATCCTGATAGCGACATATAAGCCTGGACATATACGATATAGGGCAGCAAGTTCCTCACTGTTTCAGTGGGTATATTTTTATAGGGAGGAGTTCCTAACCCTTCCCCTTTCAAGTGTCAAAAGCACCTGAACACAGAGTACCCAATTTGCATCCCCTCCAAAAGACAGGTGCAGTCCCAACCAAGATGCCCTGGCACAGAAATGAAGTCCAAGTTACCAACTAATGTAATGGGAACAGCCTCCTTGATTGGAACCAAGAGCATTTTGTACAAGGACATCCCTAGTAAAACATAATGCTACATTATATTTTGCTCAGTATATAATTTTCATAATTACCTCCCAAACCCCCTACATTGTTCCAGCTCAGTCTGGTTAGAAAGATGTCCTCCATTCTGCTCACCTTCACCCTGGGTAAGATCAAACACCTTTGGTTAGCACTGGATCAAATGAAATCACAAGGCTGACATGGGAACCACTGAAACAGAAGAGGCGAATACAACCGTTTCCTGGATCCTTTTGAACCCGGGCTCGTCATGAAACAAGTGCACTAACCACAACTAAATGGTCCTGAGCAGTTAGACTGCTCAGTTTGTGGCACTTGAACCCTACTGCTAATAAATGACTAGGCCTTATACTCATCACATTATCCACGATCTTCGGATGTATCAATGGAAGATTGGCCATATTCAAGATTGACATAGGGTTGTGCATATTTTTCACCTGAAAACCCGTCCCTGTCACACATGTCATAAACCATACTTTGTACCTTGTACAACTGTTGTGCAATAGATTTTTTTTATTATAAGCGAGGCTCAGGCGATTGCCACAGAATCTTCGTCCGATCGATTATCACCAAATGTGACAATCAGGGCGGGTCATAGAGCTGTGTACCTTAAGAAATTTCAGGTACAGGTACAGTACACGGGTTTAGGTACAGGTCCGGACCTTTACCTGTACCTAAGCAAGTTTGATCAAATATCCTTAAGTTATGAATGTAGCAAGTTGTCTTTTTTAGTGAGGAATTGTCATATTTGTATGAGAATTTAAATATTTGAACCTCAAAACAAAGTTTTCTTAATTTTCAACTGCACGATTATCACAATTGTCATCTTTGATTTGGAATTTACTCATCTTTAGTCTCAAAAGTGGTGTTCAACAGTGATTTAGTTTGTTTAGGTACAGGTACAGGTACACAGATGTTAAGGTCCGGACCTGTACCTAAACAAAGTTATAGGTACGGTACAGGTACGGGTATTTAGGTACACAGCCCTACCGGGTCATTATTACTTATTAACACTTAAATCATGTTGATGCATGTGAACTGAAAGAAGACTACTTACTTATGTTCCATCATAATTCTCTGGGTTCCTTCTCCACAGTTGAAAAGATATCTGATTGCACAAAAGACAAAATGTGATTTCTCCTGTCAAATCTGTCACATCTTGCCATCACCATATTGTTTAATACATGTATAATGCAAGTTGATATTATTAGTAAAAGTTGAATTGGATGAAGACAAAGAAATCTGGTTACATGTAAGTCTTTATTTTGGTTGATCATATCTCTGTGAATACTTTTTATCACATTTTGAACTGAATATCAAATATGCCAGTCAAATCAGGTCAGGAGGTGACAATCCCTAGTGCTAGATGACCACCAATACCACCGATATCAGTCATTTCTCTACAGATATCAGTCATCTTATCATCATATCACTAAGCTTAGATACAGGGTTTTCCAAAACTTTAGTAATACATATTATTCCAGTCCGGCAAACCCAGTGCTTGCCTCCTGACATGATTTGATCCAATTCTACTTTTAGACATGCCACGTTTTTCTACCATGATGACATTGAAATGGCCACAATCTTTAAAAATGTATGTTTCAATGTCAAAATGACATACAAAATTTGTCATTTTGTCAAATACTATGTATCCTATCAGAGAGCCCTGTATCAGAAGTGTAAGCTTTGGAAAAGTCTTTATTATCTCACCGTTTAGTATCACTGAAGACAAAGAGAGACGGACACGTATCACGGGAACCTGCTCCAATCACTTGCAAGTAGAAGTTTGCAATGTTGTTGACGTAGGTTTGGCCTTTCTTTCTTTTCTTCACGTGGCGTAACGTTTCTTCTGCCATTTCGTTTTGCTTCTAATAATGAGAAAACAACAAATGATTAATGTATACGTAACATATATATATACATATATACGTATATAACCCTCTGAAACATGTCACACTACATTCATCGTCATGTCCAGCAGCTATTGTTTGGGATGGACTATACAGTCAAACCTGGTAAGGCGACTATCTACCCAAGTAGACTTAACCCTCAGTGAATGTGAACTGCAACCACATCCCTAGATAGGGACCTTGGGTAGAATCTAGGGGCTAGTCATGCAACAGTGGCATCTGGTATGTACTGGAACAGTGTAGTCTCCACAGACTTCAATAAGATGTACAGCTAGCCTCATGACATAGCAGCTGCTCTATTTACAATCTATACACTTAATTCAACATTAACATATCCGTTTATTGTCCATGCTGTTGTGGACGTACAAAGCGTCCAAGTAAGTCACTTAAGGGTCCTTAGCAAAGTAGATCCTCATAGGCAAAAAATCATATATCGTTCATGTACAATGCAATGTTACACTAGAACGAAAGCCAAAACTGCAGTGACTTTCATGCGCTGTCAAACTACAGTGTGGAACACTACCCTTAGATGACCCCTTAGATGGAACATACCTGTACAGCTTCAACCGTAGATCTGCTAACATACTTATAACGTTTAGGTAATTTACCTTTATCTAAAGGTTAAGGAAGCATAGAGAGAGACAAATTATGACAGCACATGTGACCATCACCAGACGAACCAAGCGGATATAGAGACAACAACAACAACAACTTTATCTCAATCCTGCAGAACCATTTCTGGTAACCATTGCTATAAAGATCTAACATGACTAATTGTTACATCACCTGTAGATGTCTTCCCCCTGGAGGAAACACTGCAAGTCTGGGCTGTCGTCTGCTGGTGGCCGTGTTGTTCTCCCACCGTGCCTTACCGCCCCCCTCCCCACCTTCACTACCACGCCGCACACTGCACACACAAAACGACCTCAACAAGCGCCTTGTGTGGGCGCGACGGAAGCTGAAACTCGTTCGAAAATGAAGAGAAGAGAGTAAAGATTGCAACATGAAGGGTTTTTTGATGCAAGGTTAAAAGCAAAACCCTGGCAAGACGTGCGGAAGGGTGATGTCGTCGTGTTGCAGCAGATGGGTACGAAAGGTCATAGGTCATACGTACTGTTCTTGAGCCCAGGGTGGTAAGGCAAAGCTCCTTGATTGAAGGAGAATGCAATGTGCCCTCTAAGAAGCAGAGAATATTAATAATGTGATATCACTTAACAATTTTTGCCCCCTTTAGCTCATGAATTTGCGAGATGATTAAACTTGGCACAAAAACAGCCTGTGTACGAGTGTACGGGACCTTGCTCAGTGTGCATACTCTGATTATAGGGGTGTTTATTTAAATATATTCAACAAAAAAGAACAACTGTACCATATATGTTGATCGAAATCTAGATAAAAGCAGAACATAATGTATTTTTTCATCAATCGTTATGTATTTTCATAGATTTCATAATTTAGAAGGCTATTTTGCTAAAAATGTAATGTAGCCCTAAAATTCAGTGGTAGGGTCCAATTTATCCTTTCAAAGTTTCCCTCCGGTTGAAACACTCCTTCCGATTGGTCAATCAAAAACGCATGCGTACTGGAAGGCGCTAAAAATTGGAGAAGATGATCGTCTGGAGGTTAGAATTTACAGAAACGGCCTGAAACTTTCTAAATTCATCGAAAGGAAGAGTTTTACTGGCAACATGCTTGACGCAATGTAGGATCGTGATCTGAGAATAAGCAGTACTGGAAACAAACAGGAACGTGGCGCGAAAGTTTCTTGAAAACAGCCTAGGTTTGCTGTCGGGTGGGAGGGCATCCATCTGACACCGGGCAAACCGACGTCGACTACACCTTTTACAACGGAACGAAGGACAGTGAGCTTGTTCTTAAGGTTAAAGACAGTAAAATCATCGGTAACATAAATGGATGCAACCTTGAGCATGAGGAGGGACGTGAGGATCCTTCTTGTTGGAGAACGTAAGTAACAGAACAACAGTAGAAGTACTGCCCCCCTCCCACACAATTATAATTTAGGTCGCGAAGTATTGATCTGATCCTTGATCTGGTGTTACGTATGGTTTAACGTACCGTAGTCTGTTACGACATCAGTAGGTGTATACTTATAATAGAGGGTGATGTAGATGTATCATCATCCTTGATACATCATATAAGATCCAAACTTCCTGTCATGTTGGTGCCATCACGTGGACTGTCAGACTCTGCCCCTCCCTTTTTTCGACCTTGCCATAATTTTTCAGGGATTCCCGACCTAGATATGATATTCCTACCAGTATGATTTAGGCAACCCAAAGGAAAATAATTCTGCTTACCCGACCAACCTTATCAAAAGTAAAAACCTTGACTGCAACCAAGACTGTCTTTTTTTGTCGACCGCAAACAAGGCATGCAAAAACATTTTAAACCTGATGAAAGTTTCGAAACAAAATTATCCGAGAAGACTTGCATGTTTTCTTCTTTCACTAGTTTCAGTTTCACACTCTTTATTAGGTTAAGGCTTTAGACAAGTTAATACAAGAATGTGTAGCAAACATTCTGCTTTGTTCAGTTTATCATATATTATACTTATTCGCGGCGTATCACTTGTGGTTGTGCTTATCATTTGCTTATGGTAGTATCATTATCTAGTATAATGTCCTTGTGCTTGTACCATAGAAATCTATATTAATATATTATGCAAAAGATGTCAAAAATACCTGATGCATCTCAGTATTACACTGTGAAACTGGATTTGTTAGATCACTATGGCTGGAATCTAAATAAAAGGAAATAAGAAAAACATTCCAACCTACCAACCCTAATTTTTCAATACTGTGAACAGAAATTGTATTAAGGACTTTATTAACATTCAAATCAATATTCATGTGGTAATAGGATAGAGCCAATGATGGCCCAAAGTGATATCAATTTGCTTAATGGATATGCCATATTAGGCACTCAAGCAGTAGCTGCAGAATTTGGAACTTTTCATCCGAATTCATAATTTCATAAAGAAAGCTTGAAAACTGAGGAATGGTATGAAGGTAGTACAGGAAATATCATATATAAAATATTCACTTCCTACTTTAAAGACAAGTATAGATAAATGTCATCATTACATACATTCCCCAATGCAGAGCTCAATTAGCCGCATTGTAGACACTCCTCTAGATTCACTTCAGCTTATTGGTAGTAATCACTCTGCCTGTTGCACTATTGACCTGTCTTGCTTATTACTATTAGTTACCTTATTTACCACAAGCCAATTGGCATGCAGCATCTTGATATAGAATGTTCAATATAAATCCATTGCGTTGTTATTTCTTTGCATAAGAATTAAGATTAGCTCTATAGCTTACAACTTGTACCTTGCAGCAAGGTTTAGAAAATGCCCTCATCGTTTTCTGTAAATACTAATGCATTGTCGAATACATGTATGAGTTTAACATTGTGTGATCAAGAAATCTTGATGTTGAAAACTTATTAAGTGAATCATTCTATTCTACATTACCAGAATTTATTTATGAAAAAAAATGATAAGGGGAACCAGTTCTTAAAATACATGCTGTAAGCTAAAGAAAACCCTAAAAGTAGTAGTAAAAACGTTTCTTTGTATTGCTGATACCTGACAGCTAGAATTAGTAGAAATGGACGGACAATGGGATAAAACCTTTGTGGGCATAGACCTTCTACATCGGTTGCACCATTGAGTCATTCGTTATGCTGCCAATTCTATAGTAATGTGTTCAATTGACCTTGAAGGGTTGTTGATTCTCCTAAATTTACTGTTAAAAATTTTACCAACCCTGCTGAATTTTGCGTTAACAGGAACGCCCATGCACTGCCACACCCCCTTTCAGGCTGGATAGGTTTTTACACACCCTGTACCAGACAGGTTTTTCTGAAAATCCATCTGACGAAATTGTTTGTTTTACTTTTAGCAAGAGGAGACTAATAGACAGTAATAGCCTTGTATTTATGGCAATATTTTCTTGTATACAGCATATACAATAGACAGCTTGACTTGTGAATGCACCTGTAACCAAATTATTCCTGTATTGTTCCAGCTCAAGTAGGGAAGACCTCCCTGATCCTGTCCCTCGTTAGTGAAGAATTTCCAGATGAGGTAATGACATGTTGCTATACATTCATTTGTACTAATGGTAATTATAGTATGACCTTAATTATAACTTGACATACGTGTACATGTCTACTATACTCTAGCTTTCTGTCACCATCACAGTGCAGAAAAATAGTGGACACTGTCATTGCACTAGTGAAGTTACAAATGTACATGTATGCTACTACTCATTGTATATTTAAATGCATTTGGACAGTATTTAGAAGATGTTTTGTTGCTTAGTATATTGCTATTACCCTAAAGTCACATGATCAGTGTTGAGTCATATAGTTTGGCAAAGGAATCTTCTTACACATAAGAGCTGATTATTTCACTCTTCCAAAAATTGTTCTTCTGTGTCTTGCATGTGACGGCTGTGTACATTATTCAGGGCTCGAAATACCACCTGCATATTCAGGTTAGTGCAGGTGAAATTGGAGCTGTGCAGGTGTTTCTGGTGTCTACCTGCACCTAACCTGCACTGGTCCATGTACTGGATTTTTTACACAAATATCTTCTGATGCAGGTCTATAGTATATGGATTGTTATTAGCTGCATTTACTGTTACCACCTATAAAGTATGGAAGGAAAAATAGCAATGGTTCCTGAACAATTTTAGCACAATCCATACTTCCTAAATTCAGAGCGGTGCAGGTAAAATTTGTCTGGTGCAGGTAATTTTCAATGTTACTTGCACCAGTGCAGGTATGCAGAAAAAGTATTTTGAGCCCTGCTGAAGGTGATAATGTAATTATAGTAATGTATACTAATACATTCATTTGTACTAATGGTAATTACACATTGTATAGTATAACGGTTATTAACCTTAATGATAACTTGACATACATGTACATGTCTACTATACTCTAGCTTTCTGTCACCATCACAGTGCAGAAGAATAGTGGACACTTTCATTGCACTAGTGAAGTTACATGTACAAATGTATGATACTACGCATAAAATGCATTTGAACAGTTTTCAGAAGACGTTCTGTTGCTTAGCACACAGTGATATATTATGATGTTGTTCCGTGTATCTTCATTTGCTATTATCCTATGGTCACATGATCAGTGTTGAGTCATATCGTCCAGAGTTTGCAGGGTTTAACAAGTTTTCTAGTATATAGTATGTAAAATGTACTTGCTCGAACCAACTTTTCGCTTGCCTCAAATTTAAGTAACACTTCACTATGTATTTTCACTTCCAGTAGTGGAATTCTATTGGCTCTATTTTTCTGTGTTGACCAATGCCTGATGCCATGACTGTGAAAAGTAGCAAGGACATTTATATCAAAATCTAACTTGTGGAAAAATCTTACTTGCCCAATCGGGCAAGTGGGGTAGGACATGTGCTTGCCGGATCAGCACTTTCACTTGCCGGGAGAATGGAATCTTCATATACATAAGAGCTGATCATTTCACTCTTCCAAAAATTGTTCTTCTGTGTCCTGCATTTGACGACTATGTACGTTATTCTACATAATTGTTACCTCCATGAAAAATGGAGGTATGGTTTTGAGTGTGTCTGTCTGTGTGTGTGTCTGTGTGTTTTTGTCTCCGGATATTTGTAATCATCATAACTTGAGAACCTCTTGATGGACTAGGATGATATTTGGTATATGGTTAGGGGTTGGGAAGACAAAGGTCAAGGTCAATTTTGGGCCTCCTGGTGTGTGACCTTGGTACTGCAGCAGAACTTTGTAAGTATTGGTTTGTGAGTTGATGATGGTTTCGCATGTGTCGTGCCCAGGTGCCTCCCCGTGCAGAGGAGATCACTATCCCAGCTGATGTCACCCCTGAGAAGGTCCCCACACATATAGTGGACTACTCTGGTGAGACTGGCCTCTACAAGTCCTTTTTTTAGTATGCCAATTAAATATGCACCCCTGGTGGGGGATCTCAGACACATCTGTGGGACTGAAACGTTTAAAGTAAGCTCCACCAATTACCTATCTTGAGCACGTCTTGGACCGGATTAATTAACGTTTGTGATGTTTTTATCACTTTTTTCTATAAGGAATTCTATACAATGTTCGCACTTGAATTTGTAAAAATGCAAGTGTTTCCCACTGACATAATGATTGTCTCTACAAAGATGTAAATTGCCTGCTACAAGTTACAAAATCACTCAGATTAGAAGAAATGTAAGACATTGTAAATGAAAACATCCCCTCCTAGAACTGTAGAACCCCTTTCTCTATCTAAAGTCCAATATTTCCCAATTATTCATGTGATGACCCCAAATTAAGTTAATATAGGTAGCACAGATTAGTTTAAAAATCACACAAAATACTTTGTGTAGCTGTGATGACTGTTGCCATACGCAATATATATTAACGCCAACATTCTTGGTGCTGCTAGTTTGGTCTCTTGGCCTAGAAGGGTTGCAAAGCATTACAGGTAGGGGGGGGCGAAGTCTGCCATCTCTGATTCTGTTTGTTTCTTACAGCACAAGAACAGACAACAGATCAGTTAAAGGATGAAATCTTAAGGGTAAGGATTTTATCTTTTTCATTGATGCTTTATCAATCAATGTTTTGATTTTTGATGTCATGTGATTGCTACATTAACTACCCTTTACAAGAAGGTTATGTTTTCGGTGTGTCTGTGTGTGTGTGTGTGTGTGTGTGTGTGTGTGTGTGTGTGTGTGTCTGTTTGTCTGAAAACAGCATAACCCAACAAGCCTTTCATGTATCTTGATGATAACCCCACCCCCAACACCCCGTGATCCCCACCCCAGGGGAAAGGCCTGGACAGTTGTGCAGAGCTGAACTGAGCAGAGTTCTAGGACACCTTTTGAATCTGCTTAGAAGAATGTTATTGTAATGTCTCAACTAATTACTCTTCTTTTTTTGTTGCAGGCAAATGTAGTTTGCATTGTGTATGCTGTGGACAATGAGCATTCAGTTCAGATGGTAGGGATAGGTTTTACCTCTAGATCTGTATAGGATGTAGTTAGTCAT
Source organism: Branchiostoma floridae (assembly GCF_000003815.2). NCBI lineage: Eukaryota > Metazoa > Chordata > Leptocardii > Amphioxiformes > Branchiostomatidae > Branchiostoma > Branchiostoma floridae. Next base: position 1,200,461 of record NC_049991.1, on the reverse strand, counting down.
TGATTTGTTTGGAAAGATATTTCCTCTATACAATGTCTCGTGTTCAAATTTGATTATGTTGGTAAAAAAACTACCATCAATTCATTTTTTATTATTGAATATTAGGCCACACCAATTTAATTTCTTGGTTCTCGGATTTCCCGACCCATTATTTTCCGATATGGAAAAAAAAAAAATTTGTCCCAAGAATAACAATATAGGTTTTGCTATCGCAGACCTGTAAAAAAAACGTTCCAGGGGTACATACTGCTGATAAACCAATCAGAGAGCTTCTTTGTAGTCACATGATAGAAACCAACCAATAAGCTGGATAAATCATGTCATGAAAAGCTGAAAACTTGACTACTTACCTTGTTTTTTGGGGTTATACAAGCCTCATATGTTCACCCCAGACTTTTTGCTAATTTTTATTTAATTTTTTTTCGACCTCCCGCCCCAAATTTTTTCTGAAAAAATCCGAGAACCAAGAAATTAAATTGGTGTGGCCTTAAATACCTTTCTTGCATTCAGTTGTCCAGTCACTAGCATTGTTCCATCAGTAGTACTGACGAAATCTATCCTATCGCTTGAGTCACTTCTTGTTACCTATGTCTAACCTTAATTGATACACAAAGTTTCAGTAAAGGGAAATTAGGGGTGGGGACTGGTAAAGCATACCGGTACAAACCTGTTTATTCTTGTTGAACCAGTCTGAAAAAACTGGACCTGAAAAAAAATCAATGGACAGGATTTTTGACCAATCAGAAAATAAACATATTATATTGTCAGGCAATTGCCAGGCATTTGGGGTTTACCAGTCAGAGAAAATAGCAAGGCTGAAGTAGAGTAATAGTTATTTCTACCAAGTTTTTACAGTCAAACTCACAGAGGCAGTTAGCATTGTATGCATAAAGATAGAATTTTTAAATGCCATTTGGAGTCAGATACTCCACCAAACAGATTCCTTAGTAGCGAAATGGACTATTGTTTTGAGTATTGCCCATTCTCAGACAATCAGGTCAGGTTCAGGTCCGGACCTATGTCTGATCGCTGGTCCTGAATCGTACCTGAACCATACCTATACCTGAACCGTACCTGTGCCTGAATTTTCTGTACCTGTACCCACCCCTACTGGAAATGAACTGATCTTTCTATCAGGACGAGGTGTAATTAGAATGGCTGACTTTTTCAGATCACTCAGAAGTGGTTACCATTTATCCATGAGACAGTGGGAGAAGACCTGAGGATGCCAGTATTACTGGTAGGAAACAAGGTAGGACTGAGCCGCGATGTGTGTGTGTGTGTGTGTGTGTGTGTGTGTATGTCTGGGTGTCTGTATGGGGGGAGTCCTGCTAATGCTTTCCCTGAATATAGAGTTTTACGCTAAAATCAAGGGAGGCAATTATGCAAAAGTTTGATCATCTCGCTATGTTTTAAATGAACAAGAGGGCTTTCCCTATGAATTACCAGACATTAAAAAGGCAGCCTTTACAGGAAACAGGAAAGGGGCATGCAGACCCTCATGCAGATTTGCTCCACTGGACTAGATCCTTTATATGTAGTTCCTGCTGATCACACCCATAGGAAGTTGAGTACGGAGCACCTCCCCTCCCCTCCCCACTCCCACACAACAAGCTCTGGGTACCTAGAAAGAATGACCACTGCATTGTCTCCTGAAGGCCCTGTTATCAACAGTCTCTCAGTTTTATACTTTAAAATCCTTTTCAAACCACAAGAAATATCATTTCAGAGGGTTGAATGCTAGAAAGCTTGGGCCTCCAGCACTCACTTGTCCCAAAAACCTTAAAGAATCCCCTCAAACAAAATCCTGGCTGTTTGACCTATATAGCTAGAGACCATTTAATTCCCGGCTGTTTGGACTATCTGACTTGCAAGTTACATACTAAAGGATAGAGCTGTAGGCACACAGCAGGTATCACATCAAGCCTGTTTAAAAGAGAAGGTCTAGCAACCCCTCCCTGTAAAAATATTCCCTGCTACTGAAACTAAAACAAGGAGCTATGTGTCACTTAGCACTGTAAGATAAACTACGGGGTAATATTGTCAGGAACTACATGACTTTGTACATTGATTCTTTCACCTTGGTCTTAATGGAGTTTCTATTGTTTTTCAGTCTGATCTGCAAGAAGAGAGTTCAATGGAGGTAATTTTGTCTTTTCCTCAGACTTTGTGCAAATAGAATAATGGATTTAAGATATACGAGGGGCATTCAATAAGTAATAACTCTGACCCACTTCCAGTTGTCTGATCTAGATGAAATTTTGCATGAGTAATGATTCATATCTCTATAGTTTATGTTGCAAAAAAGAGCTCTGAACTAATTGTGGTTTCTGATTTACTGGTGTTTGAACTGAGTTAGGTGTGAAATGGACCAGGTGTGAAATGGAGCCAGTTGAGTGTCGCGCAGTGATCCGGTTTTTGTATTTCAAAGGATGCACACCAAAGGAGACTTTTGATGAAATGAAAGAAACTCATGGTAATAATGCCCCATCATATGACCTTGTAAAACGCTGGCATCCTGAATTCAAACATGGCTGGAAGTCTGTGGAAACAGCTCCCAGACCTGGTCGTTCCTCTTCTGCCATTGATGAGGCATCTGTTGGAGGACCAACCTGGGGTGTCCTACAAAAACGGTGTCCAGAGCTGCATCAAACGATGGGAGAAATGCATAACTCTGGGTAGTTTCTATGAAGAGAAAGACTAATAACTGTGCCAAGTTTCATTAATCTCCTGCTATGGGAAATGAGTCAGAGTTCTTACTTATTGAACGCCCCTCGTACATGTACTGACTTTTACACTGAATCTGAAAACTTGAAGTAGTTGTTTGGTACACATTGTACAATGAAGTAGTACCTGTATCTGTGACTCGTGTTTATTATTGTTATTCTATACCTTTTCAGTCCATCATACCAATAATGAATCAGTTCCCAGAAGTAGAAACTTGTGTTGAGGTGAGTGAAACATTTGTTGAGATCATCATCAATTAAAATATACAACACTTTGACTATCTGGCACTGGTGGTTTACACAATATACTAATAGATGGGATACAAATTCAATCCGAAATCTCAGTCAAAATTCCATTTTACTCTAGCAGATCTGTCTTTATTACTTGTAACATTGTTCTTTGATATTTCCATTCCTATGCGTCTTGAACTAGATTTAAATGCGATCTAATAACTAGAGTTCGGCGACCTCATACCTCCATGAAAATTTAGAGCTTTCGTAAATTTCATGCAATTGACTAGCACATTAACATAATTTATGCATGGTATTGTTCATCATTGACTAACGTACACATGTCACCATTATAAAATTCCCATTATTAATCATAAAGCGTTTTTGCAATTTTTACATAAATTATGCAAATAAGTTCCTCATTACCATATTTGGTATCTGCTTATATTCCACCTATCATAGTTAACATGTGTTACATTTATTGAAGTCCAGTTATTGAAAACAATGGAATTATACAATTTCCTCATTAATCATGCAAATTAAGTCCTCATTTGCATAAAATGTATATCATTATGAACATATTTGCCTAAGGTACCCGCATGCCTAGTATGATGCCAATCCATCAATCCTTTCTGCAGTTATCCTCTTTAGAATGTCTTGACAAAAACGCCCCTGCAGTTCCGCAATTAAATGTTAGGGGGCTGAAACCTGCCCCACTTTGTCATGACACTGCAAGCTATCTACCAGCCAAATGTCAAGACCATATCACATCCAGGACAAGAGATACATTGAAAAAACTGCCATGATATAATATCCTCATTAATTATGCAAATGTAATCCTATTTTGCATAATTAGTATTTAATCTTGTACAAAATTGTCTAAGGTACCTACATACCAAAAATGATGAAAATCCGTTGTTCCCTTCTTGAGTTATCCTCGTCAGAAGTTTTTGACAAAAATGCCCCTGCTATTCCCAAACTTGACGCTAGGGGGCCCAAACTTACGTAATTTTTTCCTGAGCACAAGAGCTATCTAATGCTTAAAAATCTTGACCATAGCATGTTCAGAACACCGAGATAGCAAAACCGGAAGTTGCGCTGCAGTACCAAGGCCACACACCAGGGGGCCCAAAATTGACCTTGACCTTCGTCTTCCCAACCCCTACCTACATACCAAATATCATCGTAGTCCATCAAGAGGTTCTCAAGTTATGATGACCACAAATATGCGGACACACAGACACACACACAAACACACACACAAACACACACACAAACACACACACAGACACACTCAAAACTATACCTCCATTTTTTCATGGAGGTAATGAAGTATGTATGGTCACAGCACTGTACTGGTGGCAAAATTTTGCAAGGTACATGTAATTTCTACCAATGAATTGATAGAAATCTGCATTTTTCTTCAGTGCTCTGCGAGGAACCTTAAAAATATCTCGGAGCTGTTCTACTATGCACAGAAGGCTGTCCTCCACCCTACAGCACCTCTGTACTGTGCAGAGGAAAAAGAGGTAAAAATAAAGTTATAAATCCAGAAGAAACACTATCTTGGAGGTTTATCTGTGTTGGTAGAAGTCATTCTGGGTCAAAGTTGAACTGTTATTTCCAACTCAAATATTCAACATGAACCCAAATTTTCCACAGTCCAACTCCAGTCTCAATCAAGGAATGAGCAATCTACTGTTTGTTCCATTGCAGGGCTCGAAATGCTTTTTTTCTGCATACCTGCACTTGTGCAGGTAACATTGAAAATTACCTGCGCCAGACAAATTTTACCTGCACCACTCTGAATTTAGGAAGTATGGATCATACTAAAATTGTTCAGGAACCTTTGCTATTTTTTTTAATACTTTATAGGTGGTAACAGTCAATGCAGCTTATAACAATCCATATACACAAACATCATAGTACATTTATGTATAAAACCCAGTAGATGGACCAGTGCAGGTTAGGTGCAGGTAGACACCAGAAATACCTGCACAGGTCCAATTTTACCTGCACTAACCTGCATATGCAGGTAGTATTTCAAGCCCTGTATTGAGGTAGGCTCTTGGACTAGATATGGCGAAACGCGAAGCGCGACCATCGCCATATAGGGGCGAAACGCGCGGCGCATATCGCCACCGGGGGGCTAAAAGCGAGTTCTCGATTTTCTCCCCCTGAAAGCGGTAGCGCGAAGCGTTATCAAATCATGTGCTAATCATCGCGCTTAGCGCCATCACGGGGTGAAACGCGACATCTCGATTTTCTCCCCCAGGATACGGCAACGTGAAGCGTAATACAAAACCGTTTATATATTATCGTTCGGTTCTTCTTCTAAAGTTGCAAGTTCGTTCCGTTCGCGATACAGATCCTTTCCCCTTTAAACACGTTCCTATTTCTCATATCTCTCTACTAACACTGTTCAATGTCTCTAAATCTTCAAGAAAGGGTTAAGTTTTTATATATACCGGGGAAAATGCGATCAGTTCGGGAAAGGTAAGTCGGGGAATTTGCGACTCGGCTCCAAGATGGCGATTGGACAGGGCCGGTGTAATATGCAATTCACGGCTATCCCAGCATGCACAGCAAAGGTATAAACTTACCTTTCATCGCAACTTGCCGGCAACGTTACACATACTACTAGTACCAAGTCGCCTTTGATATCAATAACGTTATTGTAGAACCAAGTACTGGTGATTAATGATTTCACAATATACTTACTGCCTTATGCCTTATATCTATATCTGTGTATGTTGCCAAACCAAGATGTCACAATCAAGGATCGCAGAAAGGTTAAATATATGCCTTGGCGTATGGTTGCGTCGGTCGTCTGCCCGACGACCAGGAACGTCCGATGGCGATGTTCCGATCCAAGAGTTCCGCAGGGAGGTCTTCTTGGTTGAGTTGCACCCTCGACAAGTGTCCAGGAAGCCGGCGGATGAAAACCCGAATCTTACTTTTAATTTTATAGCCAAGTTTCTAACTACATAGTAGAATTAGAAGAAATGTTATTTAAGAACAACAGAACTTGAACATATACGCAGATATTTAAAAAAAAATGTTAATTAAAGTTGAATATGAGAGTATGGCTGGGTCGGTCGACTGCCCAACCGAAGGCCGTCCAGGAACGTCCGCTACAGCTGGCGATGTTCCGACCGCCAAGAGCTCCGCCAGCAAAAGGTAGGTCTTCATGTCCGACAGTCGAGTTGCACCCTTGACGACCACAGCTAGCAATTGCTAACTAAGGAATATCAACTTATCTAGAAATAGTAAAATAGAACTGAGCGTAGCCGGTAAAAATTGGAAAGGTCAATTTTCATAGGGAATAAACATCTCACGGGTGATTATTCTGGTTAAGTTATTGAAGCAGACAAAATGCCAAGTTAGATACTTCATACGGTTGTTAAATGTTGCTACATATTTTTATGTATGTATTGCTATATACAAAGGAAGCTGGTCAAATTACTCAACTTTTGAAAAAAAAAGTTTATTTGATTCTCCCCCAGCTATTACTATTAGAATGTCCCCTAAATCGTCAGAAGTTCGCTACATCAAAGTTGTACTGGGCGGCGGTCCTTTGATCTAGTATCATATGTGCCGCGCCGACGGCAAAAGCAATCAATTTTGACAGCACTTCCTAGTGTCATGCAATGCATGACGGTCTAGCATCAGTTGTCGGTAGAAGGAAATATTTGTGTGCCTCGTAGGAAATGCACCAAACATTATGTTTTCTCCCTTTAACTGGTACATGGGTAGTGTTTTATAACAAAAGTGATAAGAAGGGGGTATCAGTCTAAAATATACACTTTGAAGGGATATTGGATATCGACTCTTATTGGCAATTTGTCGGGGCGGGGCGAACAGGATGCCCACGAAACTGCTTGCGTCGCCGGCGTCTAACAACAGAATCACATGCACCGGTATCATTTGTATAGGTTATTTTACAATCCTCAAATTACTACATAACACATATATTATTATGGGTAATTACTAGGAAAAATTAACACATGTGATTTTACACACGTACATCGTCTGAACGAAAATGAAACAGGAAATCGCATGTGTGGAAGGCGTCCAGAAAGACGGGGAAAGGACATGATATGTCAGGGAAACTTCTCGAAAATGTCACCAGAGCCTGCAATAGCAATAGCAGGCTAATCTGCTCTGTAGAATGCTGAATATGTATGTTGAGATAGACTATAACAAGCTAAGATGTCTGTTATTATGGTTTATGTACTTCTCATAGTTCTAGTGGTAGATTTGTCTCCGTAAAGACCCCGATGACCGGCGTTGTCTAGTGGTAGATTTGTCTCCGTATAAAAGAACCCGATGGCGTTGTCTGAGTTTATCGGTTTATCGTCAGAAGAGTAGACCTTCAGCAGCCGGTCGTAAATAAAGTATGCATTAGCCTTGAACACTCGATTCTAAAACTACCCGTTTTTGTAACTTCCGTATTTCTAGTTTTAATAAATGTAAGCAAGATAACAGTCTTCAAGCAGTCTCATGTTTGTTGATGATATCGCACCACACATTTGTAAGTTGTTGCGATTTGTCTTGTGATGATTCCCAGCCACGTAACCGGGTCCTGCGACAGCAAAATTAAACATCACTACAGATAAACGGTCATTTAGAAACTAACGATTTCTGATTACAATTATGACTATAAGCTGAGCATGTAACAGAAGGGCAAACATACCAATTACGTTACGTGTTTCGTAAAAAAATGTACACGGTGAACAAATTCGTAACTGGTTGTCAATGCTGGTTATGTATTACGCTTCGCGTTGCCGTATCCAGGGGGAGAAAATCGAGATGTCGCGTTTCACCCCGTGATGGCGCTAAGCGCGATGATATAATAGCACATGATTTGATAACGCTTCGCGCTACCGCTTTCAGGGGGAGAAAATCGAGAACTCGCTTTTAGCCCCCCGGTGGCGATATGCGCCGCGCGTTTCGCCCCTATATGGCGATGGTCGCGCTTCGCGTTTTGCCATATCGAGTCCAATGGCCTACCTGCTGTATTACCTCCAATCCACCTTCCATCAGAGAGATGACTACTGTAGATAGTTTATACCTGCACTATACATTTATATATATATATATATATATGTGTGTGTGTGTGTGTGTGAAAGAAATAGTTTAGTGTATGTGAGCCATTGATCGATGATTGTTAGTAGGGTTTGTACTGGTAATCCTACTGCCTTAGAACTTGGAGGTTAAGGGTTCAAATCCCAACCATGTTCACCATCCAGACTTTTGTGTTGCTGGATAGGTTTACAGTCTTGCAGAGGGGTTATTAAACTGAAGGTCCTTTGTTTGAGGAGAGCCATATCTCAAGCATGTTAAAGAACCCACCACACTTATCAATAAGACTATACGTGCTGGAATGCCATGGTGTGAGTGGGTCAAATGTATTGGTCAAGCTTAACACAGCTTGTATCTTTTGTTCAAAAACTGGAGTGTTACGTCCTTAGAGTCTCTTAGACACAACAAACCAGTTATGCAATACAGACAAAATGATATGAATTTGTCTGATATGGTTTGTCTGATAAAAGTTTCAGTGTATTTTTTCCCTCTGACATCTCCAGCTTCACTATCTATTTTACAAAGGAATTATTTGATGTTGTTCCTCTCCAGTTAAAAGTTCCCTGTGTTAAGGCTCTGACCAGGATATTCACGGTGAGTAAGAATGCCATCACTTTAAAGCATTTTAATTCTTTTAAGTAGAATCAAGTAGAAGTGTGATGAAATAAAATAATGTAAGGACACAGTAAGGTCTATGATGACTGTTTTAGATTTTTTAGTGTCAAAATGCAACCCATGTACATAATCATGTACAGTGATGAGTGAGTACATAAAGACACTGTGACCTTTTGAACAGCAAGTTTTTCCTTCAATGCTGTTTGAATTTTGTCAATGGTTTTGTTAAAAGTTACATTTTGTTCCAGCAGTGATGCAGTTTAATGATAATTGCTCATTGTTGTTCTTGTATTGTTGTTCTTGTTTTCAGATCTGTGATGCTGACAATGATGGTTTGTTAAAAGACAGAGAGCTCAATGAATTCCAGGTATGTGCCTTTTTAGGTGTATATCGTCATTGTGAATAAAGAACCTGCTTATCCAGTGATTTTCCAAGCTGATAACGTTTCACAGTTTTATATGAATTGTGCATGTGAATTGCTTGTAAAATTTTGAATGCGACATGTTTGTGACCTTCCGCACATGAATTGTTTGTCCCCACAGAAGAGATGTTTCAATGCTCCACTAGCGCCCCAGGCCCTGGAGGATGTCAAAGCTGTGGTGAGGAAGAACTGTCCTGATGGCACCAGGGATAACGGACTCACTCTGCCAGGTCAGGGTTTGGTATAAACAGTTCTTAGGCTGATCTGTGAAGCACAAACTATTGTAAATGCATTTAAGTTCGCGGGGATTTAATTTCGCGGTAGCAGAAAAAAGGACTTTTTGCAGTGGTTTTAAGTTTTATTACTTTTAAGTGCTAGTGAGAATGTAATGTTACATATAATCATCTGATGTATTTTGCCAGCCAGTAGGTACCCAATGTGAATGTAAATTGTGCTATCATGTTACAATTTTAAGACCATATATCTGTACACAACATAAAGTGCTTACCAACAAGCTTTTGATCATTTCCCTGCTCCTTCCGAGTCGGGGTCCGATACCGACTGCCAAGCACTTTTGACCGTTTGCTGACGTCACACTTCCGTTACGGATGTGTGACTTACAAATGTAGGCTTCCGGTCATTTTGACTTGACAAGGATCAGAGGACTGATCGAAAACTTTTTGGTGAGTGCTTATGTTGTGTACAGATATATGGTCTTAAAATTGTAACAAATGCTGACTACCATTACAGATGAACTTACATTGAAGTAAATTGTGCTATACATATGCAGTTTTCCCTAGTTATTCTTCAGTTTCTTAGTGAGCATTCAAATTTAAAAATTTTGGATGAAAGTTATATATGAAACTTGTCTGTCCAGGCTTCCTGTTCCTGCACACCTTGTTCATACAGAGAGGCAGACATGAGACCACATGGACAGTACTCAGGAAGTTTGGGTATGATGACAACCTACAACTCACAGAAGAGTACCTGTATCCAAGGTAATCATGCTGTCAATTACTGTTTACTACTTCACCACAAGGGAGTTAGATATTGTTTGTGGGTTGTGTGTGTGTGTTTCTGTGTGCTTCTGTGTGTGTGTGTGTATGTCTGTGCGTGTGTGTGTGTCTGTTTTATCATCTCCCATTGATTTGGCATCTTACAGAATGCAATGTTCAATACATGTACATGTACTTTCTCACTGCTGCTACCTTTGTTTTTGGGACTGGTACAGTTAAAAAGCACTGTGGGTATTGAAGGGAAAGAAACTAGTTGAACATGTCTAATCCAGATCATTCTGGAACGTAATAATGTAGCAAATTTAAATGTTTTCACTGCATCTATCATCATCTCTTTGGCACATACTTTTTGATGATTGCCAATGATTGGGTACTATGATCTGTGTTGTGTTCCTGATGTTGTTGGATCATGCTCTTTGATCAGCTTTAGAATTCCTGTTGGCTGCACTACCGAGCTGACCCACCAGGGGTACTCGTTCCTCACCATGCTGTTTGAGAAGTATGATGTGGTAAGTTTACAGTTTACCGCACCGCACACTTTTATTTTACATTTTGTGTGCCTACTTTAAGTTTTGTATATGAAAACACTGTTCCAAGTATAGATAGGAACTGCAAAGTACTCTGAGGGATTCTCAGGTCAAATATTTGTTTGTGGTTTACATGAACTTATACCTAGACAGTTGATTTTTTATTTCTGTTTTCTTTTACCAGCTGAGGGTAGCTCTCTCAGTGACGAAGCACGGCTTTTCAGAGAGGCCCTGGGTACACATTAAAAAGTTTAACAATACAACATTTACATTGAGGGATTTGAACCCAGAACCCCTAGGTTGTAAGTCAACGCCCCTACCACATAACCACCTTGCCACCTTCAGTGTGCTTTTCCAAATGAAGTTCTGATGACGCTGTCTCCTCTTCAGGATGAAGATGGCTGCCTGTCACCTGAAGAGCTCCAGAACCTGTTCAGCGTGTGTCCCATAATGCCTTGGGGCCCGGATGTAAACAACACAGTGGTGACCAATGAACAAGGCTGGATCTCACTACAGGGGTACCTCAACCAGTGGACGTGAGTACTAAAATCATGCTTCAAAATAATACCAGCATTTATGAATTAATGACTGGAAATTGTGGCTGTGCAGTTATCTGATGTCTACTTGTTCAGCGCTCGAAATACCACCTGCATATGCAGGTTACTGCAGGTGAAATTGGACCTGTGCAGGTATTTGTGATGTCTATCTGCATTTAAACTGCACAGGTCTATGTACTGGGTTTTTATCATACATGCACTATGATGTAGGTGTATGTGGATTTTTACTAGCTTCATTGACTGATAGCACCTATGAAGTATAAAGAAATAATAGCAATGGTTTCTGAACAGATTTTAGTATGATCCATGCTTCCAAAATTCTGAGTGGTGCAGGTAAAATTTGTCTGGTGCAGGTAATTTTCAATGTTACCTGCACCAGTGCTGGTATGCAGAAAAAGGTATTTGGAGCCCCGTTGTTGTGTTCAGTTTTTTTATGAGTGTAGAATAAGTACCCAGAGGTTAACACAGAGGATGATTTGCTTGACAGACTGACGACATACCTGGATGTGCCCCGTACTATGGAGTTCCTGGCCTACCTGGGGTACATCGGAGGGGAACACGAAAACCAGCTGTCAGCAATCACGGGTAAACAAGCTTTTCATATGGACTTGGGTTTTCAAGTCAGTTCAACTTAGAGTCAAGCCAAATTATAATTTTTGATGTAAGGAAGGAATTGCCTCATTCGATTTCTATTCGGATTCCCTCCAATACTAATGTTAACTTTGGGCTTGTTGTAATTGTGAAATGTGCATGATGATTTATTTTTGCAGTTCTGGATTGCACTACTGTACATGACTAGACAAGTCCATATATAGGCCAGATTGTCTTAGGCAATTTGAAATGCTTATCAGGTCAGCTGGTGTCTACTGGTTCAACTAGCAGCGTTTTGGATGCAGAAATTGTATACCCCAGTGTAGTGGTGTTAGGGATAGATCTGTATTGTTTTCGTTTAATAACACTTCACATTGATGCAGGGTTCTAGCCAGCTCGAAATTTTTTTCCGTCAGCCAATTCCCATTGTCGCGAAAACACTATTCCAGGAGTTAGAGAGACTGTACTGAGACCTTGAAAAATGAGATTATCGTATGCGAAAGGGCACCGACACACATTGTCAACAATCATAACAATAGCAAAACAAACAGTGTGTGTCTTTTACGGCATCCCCAAGCCACCTATAGCTTCCACCAAGGAGATTTTATCAGATTTTTGACCGTCAAGGTTGACGGATTGGTTTGAAAATTTTTCCGTCACACGCAGCAAATTTCCGTCAATTGACGGAAAAACGGACGCTGGCTAGAGCCCTGCATTGATGCTTGTCAAAATTATCCCCATTTGTAAGAAAATGCAATACAAGACCATAAATACCCTAATCTGGATGAGTAAAGCAGCAGTTGACATTGTTCTTGCCATTTCCTGCCAGTAAGAATGCATAGAAATGTCATTGAAACATAAATGATGTAACCACACTGTTGTAGATATAATATTCTGAATCAAAGTTGAAATTTCATTATCAGACATTTAGAGATCTTCTTTCAAAGTAATCTCTTTAATTGTGTGCAGAGGAGAATACCAGAAGAATACATAATGTTAAAAGCTTGCCAATGAAATTTGAAAATGTTGTGTATGCATGAGCTACAGTTCCTTAAGATGCAAATCTAGGACACCAACATGGCAGTCAGGACCTGCTTGCTTCATTGATGTGGAGAGTAAGTAAAAAGCTTCAACAAGTGTCTACCATAGAGATTTTCAACTTGCAGGAAGCTATGAGTATTATACTAGTCCTAAGAGAGTCCTTAACACTGGAGTGATTGGTCCTGTTCTAGTGACGCGGGAGAAGAGAGCAGACCTGCAGAAGAAACAGACGATGAGGAGCGTGTTCCAGTGTAACGTCATCGGACCCAAGGGTGCCGGCAAAACTGCCTTCCTACAGGGGCATCTGGGAAGGAACTCTGAGGTAAGGGTCTGCCATCAAGTACACACTGTGCCACCTAGTGGTCATTTTAGTAAACTGCAGGAAGAGAATTAATCAAGGCTTAAGTCACCAAATTGCAGTTAACAGGCTATGGTCACTAACTCACACTCACATGGTAGACTGAGGAAATTTTGGCTGGAGTGTGTCAGGAAGGACATTAAGGTATGCAGTCTCACCAGCTTTGACCTGCTGGACAGAGCTGCTTGCAAGCGTGGTGCTTACACTTACCGAGTGCTGCCCACCCCTGTGTTAGAGACCCACCCTCCACCAAAAACTTGAGAATGAGAGGTCTTGAGTTCGAATCTGGCTGCCGTGTCACCGATCTTATGCCCTTGGGAAACGCACTTTACAAGACTTTCCTCACTTTACTTAGGTGAAAAATGAGTACCTAGCTTCGGCTAGGGCCGTCCCTCGGATAGGACGCTAAATGGAGGTCCCGTGTATGGGGAGAGCCACAACCCAGGCACGTTAAAGAACCCCCACATGTGCGATGGTGCGGTGTGCGTTGGAACAAACCATTCTGTCTGGAGTTAGTGATTCACCATAAATCACCCAGGCGGAGGCCTGGCAAACCTCTGTTTCGTATTAGCCAAAAACATGTCAATAATTGCCGACTCTTCAGCAGATGGACATTATCGGAAGAACAGAACAAGTACCCATCCCAACCCTGTGTGCTGTGATAATTGATTGTTTATCTCTCCCACCAGTGGCAGTCCAGGCTGGCAAAGGAACACCTGTCCAGGTATACCATCAACCTGACACAGGTGTACGGACAGGACAAGTACTTACTGGTACGTGTCATCATTACTAGTTCTGTTACTGAACAGATGATATGAAAGCATTTGATTTATTGCATAATGATTGACATATCACATACAAGTAGGAGGAAAGTGAGGGCATCAATTTGCATCCATTTCCAAAAAATACCAAATTGTGACCATTCTGTAAATGAGCAAGTACATGCTATAAATTGCAAACAAAAGAGTTAAAAATAGATTATAATGTTATAAGATGTATTGATTTTGTTCTAAATTTAATCCTTGCACAAAATGTATTTCAAGTCCTGAGGGAAGTTTTCCAAATGAAAATCTGAAATGTGAAACAACAAAAGGAAGGAAATTGATGAAAATAAGGGTAGTACCACTGAATAGTTTTTGTAATATAGACAACTTGGTAGGGCCAAACTTTTTCTTCTTCGCGCACCTGCTTCAACTTTGCAGTGCCCAGAAGATGCATATGTCATCCATATAGCTAAATCAGTAGCCTTATGTTTATTTGTTGTGCATACATGTATGTGTTGCAGACTTTCAAAACCAAATCTTTCAGAATGTGTATTTCAATGTACTGTTGTAGTGAGAAAAGCAGTAAAAACCCATGACTGACATGACAGTTTCCCCGTTTCCAGCTCCATGAGATAGACGTGGGGATTTCTGACATCCTGACTCCAGAGGACATGGACTGTGATGTGGCCTGTTTACTTTATGATGTCACCGACCCGAGGACCTTTGAATACTGTGCCAGAATGTACAAGGTAATGTACACCTGTATAGGCAGGGCTCGAAATACCACATGCATGTGCACTGCCATCAGTTAGTGTAGATAAAATTGGAGCTGTGCAGGTATTTCTGGTGTCTGCCTGCACCTAACTTGCACTGGCTTATACATAAATGTCCTATGATCTAGGTGTGTACGGATTGTTATTAGCTGCATTGATAAAGTATGAAAGAAAAAATAGCAATACATGGTTCCTGAACAATTTTAGTATGATTCATAATTCTGAAATTCAAAGTGGTGCAGGTAAATTTGTCTAGTGCGGGTAATTTTCAATGTTACCTACACCAGTAGGGTATGCAGAAAAAAAGTATTTCGAGCCCTGATAGGCATAGAGTAGATGGTTTCATTAAACTTGACCACCATGGAAATTGAGTATTGTTACCTCATTGAAATGGAGGTATTGTTTGGGGCATGTTTGTGTTCCTGCATATTGCAGTAAGCATAACCTAAGAATCTCTGAATGGATTGTGATGATATTTGACACTTGGGTTGAGCTTGAGAAGACGACGGACTAGATTAATTGTAGTGTGTGTTTTTCTGACATGTTTACTATGTTTTCCACAGCAACACTTTATAGACAGTAAGGTGCCGTGCTTGTTAGTTGGAGCCAAGGCTGACCAGGCAGGGGTAACTCAGGACCATCCCATCCAACCTGAGGAGTTCTGTAAGAAGTACAAACTGCCTCCACCGCAGGGCTTCACCACCAAGGTCACGGTCAACAGGGACGTCTACATGAAGCTGGCCACTCTGGCCAACTACCCGTAAGTACTGTTGGTGTGGCAATGCTTGGACTGCACCTCATAGTGCATGGGAGACACCTAGTGTCAGAGACGACAACTGCATGTGAATTGTCACTGCTTTGAAGCAGCCACTAGATGCTGTATGTGTTCACCAATGTTATAATCTTCATGATAGTTACATGTTGTCTCTTTGTGATTTTATTATGTTATCTCTACATAAAAGCAGCTTGTGCTTTCCAAGCTCTTTTGGTTACAGCTGGTGTTACAGGTTTATAATATCCGAGAATATGAATTGTATAATCTGGAAACCAGATTGTAGGTTGTGTAATAAAGCCACAATTTTACCAAATTGCTTTCATAAAAAACATTTCTGTAAAATGTTGATTTGCGACATTGTACTATATATAAAGTACTTTATGCATGTTTGGACAGAGCTGTTTGAAGACTAGTCTCCTGCTGCACACCACTGTGTCAATGACCCATGCAGCAGTAACATCAAATATCAGATACTACCACTACTTTACGCACTGCCAATTTCTCTACAACAGCTTATGTCTTTTTCAAGACTATTATACACTTGAAAAAATACCGCCTTTACCAAATCTAGTTGGAAAGCACAATCCACTTTTACTTCGTGAGATCAAAATAGACAGAGCCATTTGAAATAAGGGATGGCAAAGTAAAATTGTCCATATAATGACAGCAGGAAAATGCTATAATAGTTTACAAGATCATAATGAGGATAGAGAAATATCAGGATTTTGTTGAGACGTTTAGACAATACTGCACCTTTAATACTTGTGGCTACACATGTCAATTGCATTGACCTTCAACATTGATACCCCAAATTGCAAAATGAAAATTTTAAAACTTCAATGGGTTGTCGATCATGTTAAGCTAAGGGCACAACCTGCCGTACTTGCAATTTGGCTGTACATTTCTTTGAAAGGCCACGTCCGCCACGTATTTCTGAAAACATGGGGAACGACTGGCAAGAGCAGGGAGGGAGTACATCAACATGGCAACCGAGTTTTGCCTGCACGTTAATTTCTACAGCGTGTCTGCATGCTCCAAAATTTGTTGGATTCCCTACAAGTTCGTACGGCGGTACTTACCACTTACAGATCCAAAAAGATTGCCCACATTTTGGCACATAGACAGCATGTATTTGCACGTACAGCGGGTTGTGCCCTTAGCTTGATACAAGAAATTGTTGCCAAATGTTGCTGGACGTGATATTATGTATTACATGTCCACAACAGGCATACATGTAGTTGAAGTAGCACTATGCAGACCACAGTTTTAGTGACCAAGCCTTTCTCTCTGTTCACAGGCATGCGTATGTACCATACAGTAGCGCCGTGTTTGTCTGTGTGCAAACATATCCTCCACAGTGGTAGCCTTGGTGATAGCGGTGGTAGTGGCGTGGCACAGTTTTTATATTCCAGGACTTGTTTTCCAAACTAACCGAAGCTGCATGACTGTTTGCATGTCTGCTTGCAGTGCTCCAGCATGGCCAGACTGCATGGCATAGGTTGTAGATCACCTGACTAGTTCATATACATCATGTCCCCTTACATACATGCCAAGGTGACCCTTCAATAAACTGCCTTTAGCTTTTTCTAAGCCACTCATGAAGGCCTGGTAATTATTTTTGTTTAACTTCCTTGAAAATAAAATGGACTACAATTGTGGTGTAAAGTTTCCAGTGTAACAGAATGACAGCATGTTACAAGAATGTATTCTGTAAATGCAAAATAGTGGTGCAAAGGACTATTAAGGTTTTATTGAAGATCTACCCTGGCATAGTTGACATTGGATTCACCTGTGTGGAGATCCACTCTTTCCTTCCCATTGCCAAGATTTTATTCTTAAGTAATCTTATGACAAAGCATCATTTCGGAGCATTTTTATAACACCTCAACTACTTTCCTTACAATTGAATCCATCATGTGCATGTATTTTGAGGTTAGTCCATGTATTCAAATGCTTGGAATACTCATCTAAGTATCTCTGACTATTTCTGAATGGTGGTTTGTAGGGGTGGGTACCAGTACATCGTACCAGCACATACCATTTTTTTCTTGTTGGACTCTTAAAAAAACACTGGACCTGAAAAATCAGTGGACCAGATTTTGGACTGACCAGAAAATGAACAGATTATATCAGCAGCCTTTCACACGTTTTAATGCTTGCCTGTTTAAGAAAATAATAACAAGACTGAAATAGAGTTTATAGTCGTTTCTACCAACTTTCTACAATCAAACTTGGTGTAAGTTAACAGAGGGAGTTAGTGGGATATTCCACCCAACAGATTCCTTTGTACCAAAATGGACCATTGTTTTGAGTATTGCCCATTCACAAGTTTTCACAGACAATCATGTTCAGGTCTGAACTAGACCTGTACTTGAAGTTTCTGTACCCGTACCCACCCCTAGTGGATAGTATAGAGTAAGCAGCATGGAAGGCTAGGATGAGATCACCAGGGTGACAGACAATTGTAGGCCAGGCCATTTTGTTGATGAGATTTCTGACGGGACACCGTTCTATTTCAGCCACTGGCTGTTGCAATGCTTGTGTTCGTGTGACAAGTGTGCAACTTGCTGGTGCCAAAAGGCCTACAACGTCGTGCGCCATTCTCTTCTCACCCCCATAATACACAGGTTCTGCCTCCTACCAACTTCTCTCTGTCTCTTACCACACACCGTTCCATCATTTGTCTAGCCCCCCGATGAACCTGCAGCAAACTTCATTCAGGGCCAGAAGATTTTTCCAAACTTTTGCTGACATGTCAGTATCATCCCCCTTCTTGCCGCCAGCAAGTTTCTATATCAAGAAATTTTCCTTTTAGATTTTTCATTATTGTTAATAAGTCTGCAATTTTTGCATGTGGCTTGGTAGACTTACTTCCTTTTTTGATAGCATAAGATTGTCATAAGTTAAAGATGACTAGAGGGGAGAGTGGGTCATGGGGGTGGAAACAAGTGATGGAACAGTGTGATGACAGTATATATAATTATATCACTGTCTTATATAGTCTGTAGCCTGATCCTGTTCCTTTCTGTCTGTTTTTCTTTCCCTTGCATCTTGTCTGTGCGTGCGTGGGGCATGTCATATTCAAAAGCTTCCTAGATGGGGAGGGAGGCAAGGGCAACCCGTGGTTTCCAGATAGGTCAGTCGCTAACTTCACTCCTACATGACTTGTGTGTTGTACCATTTCACCAAGCCACTTACATCATTCTTATTTACAAATATACATGGACATTGTATTTTAACCATTCTTCAAGCAATTCATTTTCCTGCATACCCAAAAGTAAAAAAAAGATAACATACCTCTAGTTCCATGAAATTGTAGTACATGTATAACAATACTTTTGCTTATAACTGAGGGGAAAAAAAACTTGTCTCCATATACAAAATCTGTTTTTACCTCGTAGTATAGTTCAGATTTTCAGACTTACATTATTGACATTTACTGACAGAATAGAAAGAATCTACAGTGTTGCACTGGCCTCCTTCCAAACATTGGGATGTCTGTCTGCATGTCCATGTTGTTCCCACTTTCCTGAAGCTTTCAGCCAACCAAACATTTCACTAGGCATAATTCACTGCCACAACCAGCCACTTTCTTTTTTACTCAGCAGCCAACTAAAGAAACTGATTTTGTTGCTTTTTTCAGCAATATTTGACTGCATTATTGCAAGGCTATTGTTTTTGTTGTCTTTAACACTTCTTATTTTTCACCCATTCAGGTATGTGACATTCTTTTTGCAGCATGACATTTCATGTGCGCTCACTTGTCTATGTGATGGTGTTACTAGTACATTTGTATGTGTACTTAGTGATGTTAAGTTAATTTCTATTTATGATATGTTGGCATACTTCAACCCAAAATTGTTGGACACTAAAACCTTTCCTTGAAAGGAAAGCAAAACGTAAATTGAAAAGCCTACTGTACATGTGTATGATAAACATACCCCAAAGCAAAGTCCTCACTTGTTTTACAGAAGTCTGGGGTGTCCCATCGTTTGAAACTCTCTCCATGCTTAATATTGGACCAAATCCCATCATATCAAAGAAAGCATTATGACTTTAAGTTACCATAGTGTAGATGGCACTGGTTGTGCAAAAAAATTTCAGCATAGTGTTCCAATCATCACAGATTTTTATTCAATTTCTGTGGTCTAAATTCCAAACTTGTTGATTAAGGAGCTACCAGTCAGTGTATATATAAGACTCATTGTCAGTATTTTGGCCATGTTTTGGAGAAATTGCCACCAAGTGATATTGGAGTATCCTCATTAGATATACAGTATTTACAGCCATGTTGATTCCACTTATATATGAATGACATCCTTCAGGAATCCCAAAACTGATGCGAGTGTGCAAATAGAAAAGTTTGGCCATGAAAAGTTGCCTTTATTATAAAATCTAAGTGGTCAGGAAGGTTAAACAAAGGACTACTGGTATACACAGTACAGTATACTGAACAGTATATTCTCCATTTGCGTTCTTTCACATTTAATTTGAACTTGGCATTGACTTTGTCATTCTATGGCATTAGCATCTATTTTTCAATATTTATTTGATTCAATTTCAATTCAATTTTATTAGGAATCAACTGGCAGCCACTTTGTATGATTTACAGTGTGGTTAAAAACTATTTTTTGTTGGAAATGGCTAGAAATGCATTTGTGTACAGATGTCATCTAAATTTATGTAATGGAATTAACATCGGCTTTTACGTTCTGAAAGTAGTATTAAAGCCAGACATGTAGACTGACCGTGTTTTTTCTCTCCCACAACAGGCACCTGAAGAACATGCAGAGTAAGAACTCCCAGTTCTGGCTGAAGGCATCAGTAGGAGCTGCAGTGGTGGCAGCCCTGGGCATCATCCTGTACAAGAGCATTAGTAGATAACCAGCCCTGAAGGCCTTCCTGCTTTGGTGTCAACAATGTATAGCTAGAAGGCTTCTGTAGGCTGGTGTGTAACGCTAGTTCACTTGTATTCCTGGACTTTTTTGGTAAAAGTCAATTGACACTAATCTAGCAAGAGACTAAACCATTATATTTGTTTGTTATATGTCAATATTATGGATTGCCACATTGTCACTTATGCCATACAGTCATATTTTCTCTCTCGTCCTGCTGATATGAAAATATTGCAACTTGAAAGCACTGTCCATCACATTGAGAACTGCCATGTTTCATATGAATGTAGCCTTTATCTATGGAAAGATTTGTCATGATTATCGTGCCACTAATAATCTTTTAAACAGCAGCTATTGTTCCTTTTTTGGCTTGAAGAGAGTGCTTTTGTATAAGAATGTCTAAGCAAAAGTAATTATGACAAAATGACCGTTAAGTAACATGCCGTGAGCAGTAGCATTTTGGTAATAGAATAATGTTGCCTCAGTAGTTGTGCACTATTCATTAGGACATTAAAGTCTTGTTTACAGGTATTCCAATACAAGTAATAAGGTTGTAGTGCAACATTCTGTAAAATGTCTTGCATTTTTCCTCCACTTCCAACTTTGACATCTTCATGTAAAATACGAACACTGGACATGAAGGGGAGTGATGTCGAATTGCTGCATTCATATCTAAGATGAAGCACATTCATACCTAAGAGAAAGCAGTGACAAAACATTGTTTTATTATGCTTGATCAGAACCTCAGTCCAGTCAGCAAAAGCAAAAGATATTTTAATGTCTTTTCAAAAAAATTGGGTTGAGGTGGAAGCATTTGTTTTATATCCCAGCATACAACAATGTAGTTTTCCCATGATTCGCTCAGACCTTCCAACACGGGATGGAATATTTTTTACCTCCTCATCTCAAAATGCATCGAAGCTTTTCAGACAGTGACCTGGACACTTTAGGCTCTTCAGTTTACAATTCTGGCAGGATTTCTGACATTACATTTGAATATATCTGTTATTACCCCGTTTTTAAATACTACAAATACTAGGTAACCTCAATGGATAAAGGTGAACTAGCGTTCCATGTTTTGGGAACACCTGACTTACATGTACCTGAATAGCAGTGTCAAATCACCAGTCCTGTTACATGGATTTTGTTACATGAGTAAGTTAGAGACATAATTGATAACTAGATACCATTCATGTATCAAATTTTGCTGTATGATATTCAAAACTATTATAAAAGGGAAGTCCGCTGTGGACTTTTCACTTTTTTTCATGATAATATATGCTGTTGAAATGTTTTACCAATATTTATTTACTCTAGTTATTGAAATATGATCTTGATTTTTTTTTCACATACAAAGCTTATTCATATGCAAAATGTACATGGATATCAAATTGCTACTTAAGCAAGTAAGCAAACAATCATCAAAATGGTTCATGGGACAGCCCATACATATTTTTATTAGACATAAGATATAGGAACATTGAACTAGAATTGGATTGGTCCTTTTAAGCCTTTCTGTGAAAGATGACACAAATGTAAAAATTACATGTAATCATTGATTTACACAGAAATGATGTGAAAGTTTAAGATATTGTTATTCCCAACTCTCTTTGTGAGGCGACAGTCATAATTGTAAAAGTGGCCCTGCTGGGTAGATTACGAGCTGGTTTCTTTGCACTTTCGTTCGGTGTCCCTTAGGACAACCTGCTTGTTCCCCAGATTTTTGTAACTCCTAGTTTGAATCAATCCAGGACCTGGCAAAATGATGATGTGTCTTCATCTGAA
This sequence comes from Branchiostoma floridae, assembly GCF_000003815.2. NCBI lineage: Eukaryota > Metazoa > Chordata > Leptocardii > Amphioxiformes > Branchiostomatidae > Branchiostoma > Branchiostoma floridae. The sequence goes on along the minus strand of NC_049991.1, from coordinate 1,178,301 downwards.
AACACAGAGGTACCCTCCGGTATTCAGCAGTCCACCGGGACAACTTTGTAGCTTCAGATCCCAGCTAGGACAAAATGTTTTAAAAGTTTCCTTTCGGCTGATAGCAAATTTTTACATGAACCTTTGTCCTGTTGCCATATTGATACAGTAGTTCTCCTGCATTAATCTCTGCATGATTGACATGATTGTTGAATATCTTAGTTTCATATACATGTATACAACAAAAATCCGCCTTAAGGATGTGGTGCTCTCTTTTTTGGAAATGAAATGAATAACTTTATATATTTCTTGATATGTGACTCGATAGCAAATTTTGCAGAAAGAGCTGTTTCTTTTTTAATCTTTGGCATGTATTCTTGTACAAATCTTTGCTCTGTTGTTGAGATTACTGTATTTGATCTTTTGGGATGTTGCTTATGATAGTAGTTCAAGAATTTGTCCAGTTGCGGATTTCCATTATGATGTGTGAAATGTTGTACAGAAGAATGTGAAAATAAGCTTGAGGTACTTATTGGTGCAAATCAGTGTGTATGATAAATAAGTGTTTAAAATGTTCGTTTCCAAATCCATGTTTTCTGATTAAAATAGCATACCTACTATAAAAGATCCCTTCCCCAATTGCATTTTTTAATTATTACATTTGTACCACTATAGAAAAAGCTATAAATCAGTATTCAGACCAATAAGATGTTCTTGCTGGTCCTAAAGCTTCAGTGCTGCATTTTTATTTATAAATCAGTAAAAAGACATTTAAAGTTTCTTGACAGCTCTGATTTGCAGTGGTAACTTGTAAATGACCACATATGACTCCAATAGAATACGCATTTCACTGGAACATCAGATCAAACCTGTCAATTGTAGTCTTCTTCAGTTTTACTTTAACGCTAGTTCACCTTTATCCGCAGGGTAACCTATATTCGTTGTGTTTACCCACACGGTATAAAGGGATATCAAGTCAATGGACGGTGGTTTCAAGTTGTAATATGTTCAAATATTGTAGTTTGAAACTGTCATCCGTCGACTTGATACCCCTAACTACCCGTTTTTCAAAAGCAACGGATATAGGTCACCCTACGGATAAAGGTGAACTGGTGTTACACACAGAACAAAGTCACTCAGAAGTGTAATACTACAGGCTGGAAGATTGTAGTAGACTTCTACAGTAGACCTCACTACAATTCTCTTTACACTAAGATGGCTGTAGTCTAAAAGAAAAAGTGACCTATGGTGTGTAGTACTACGGGTAAAAAAAGCAAGACTGTAAAGTGGGCCTTGGTCTAGAACAGCTTTATTGTACAGACAGAAGCTACAGACAAGTACATCTTTTATTGGATGAATGAGATATCTTATACATAAGCCTCTACCCCAGCTCTCAATACTTTTCCATGATATGAAGACCTATTGGCAGATTGACACGAGGGTAGGGACGAGAAAGTGATCAGATTTGTTATGTGTAGTAAGTTCAAGTCGGGTTGTACAGAGTGAGAAATAAGGATGTAACATTACAAGTCATGTACAAGGGGTGATTATTAAGTGGCGGGCATAATTATGTGGATGATGCCTTTTATCAAAATTCAAATCATTGTGATCATTATTTGCAGGCGACACCCAGTAATGTCGGGAAAAATCTTAACATAGATAATTGACCTAAGGTGTGTGGGTCTGCTGAAAGTCAGATACCTACTTGTACTACTTTCTATTTGAGATAAGAAGGCAATCCTCATCAAACATTTTGACAATGTCTTCTTATATTTCATGGCATAAGGAACATGTCCTACACAGCTAGTGAAAAAATGACATTCATGGAGGTGAATACAGGTCGTTTCGTTACATCGTCTTTTCGTTACACGTCATTTCGTTACATCATGGAGTCATTTCGTTACATCATGAAGTCATTTCGTTACATCATGAAGTCATTTCGTTACAGATTAAATTCAGGCCGTTATAGTACTTCTTACAATTACTTTGCGTCGTAACAAAAAGCCGGGACTCAAAATTCAATTCTTTTTCTTTCTTTCGGCAGGTGTTGTGTGTTCAAATAACCTATTGTTGTTAGATCGGCGGGCACGCACTTTCGTGGGCTTCTGACGGTCCGATGGGCGGCGATAACTTACGATATGAGAAACAGGGACGTGTTAGGGATGAATGATATGTGTCTATTGGTATCACGGAACGGAACAAAACCGAACGATAAAAAACAAACATGTAACCAAAACCAAACGTAAAATTGTGTGTCCAGTCACGTCTCTAATGTCAACCAAGGAAGATCAACCTGAAAAAGATAACAGGAAAACACTTATAGCGTTTAACATGCGACCAAGATAGGATAATAATCAAGTGTAACGAAATGACCTTGCCACGTGTAACGAAATGACTTCGTGATGTAACGAATCGACTGTAACGAAAAGGCGATGTAACGAAACGACCGGTTACCATGGAGGTACATGTAATAGTAACTATGAGTTGTGTTGAATTGTGCGCTTTATTAGGTTAGGTCAAAAACTTACTGATCACCCCTCATACAAATGTATGTTTGCTATGTCATAATGGTATTGTGGAAGCAGGATTGTCAACATTTTCATTTGAAATGTATCAAGGTTGTACAGAAATGGAAGGGGACTTCTAGTGCTTGCTAACTTCACATTGTTATGTAGCTGCAACATTTCATTGTGAAATTTCAGCATTGACAGAAGGATATTGAATGAAATTAAAAGTGAAGTTGGTTGGTTAAGTCTTACTGTTGGGGCTCCATCTTTTTTGTTCAAGCACTTATCTATGTCAGGAGTGGCCAGCCAACAATATAGCCCTTTACCTGTATGTACTCTTTTTTTCTAATGCTAATGTTACTTGTACACATACACGAATGGGGAAGGGCAACTTGGTATCCTACATTGTGCAGTTACTGAAAATTTTCAAATCTCATGTTACAAGTGTTCATATTGGACAATGAATTGTATCCCGATGTTATATTCAGAAGTCTGGAATGACCATTAGTAAAGGTTTAAGCCCTAAAGCCCTGTTTTTACAGTTTGTACATTGCCTTTTGTCTTTGAAGTCTTCAGATTGAATAATACAATAGCTATGGTACAAACATGTGTGTACTGTTGTTTCTTTATACATTTTTATTGTAGGGTCTTACATACATATACAACATGTACTTGTCAGCAATCAGGATAAAGTATTTTTCTATCTCCATCTATCCGAGCTGCTTGGTCTACCTGTGACCTCTTTTCTTGCCACTGTCACATAATGCGCTAAATCTAGCTCCCAACACACATACGCACACACATACACACACTCCCTCACGAGCATTCTCCCAGCATAGTTGAGTTCCCGACATCAAAGGATGTGAATAAAGCACAACACCACTTCAATCAAGATATATCAGTGCACTGGACACTTCGGGTCTTTGTCGACTGGACTGTAGAAGGGACAATCTATGCCTAGGGTTCGCACGAACTCTCGCCAACTCTGAAAAATTCAGTAATTGGCTCCCGTCTAGACGAGGTGATACTCATAACAGATCACTAAGAAACAATGACAAATTCTCTAACTTCCGGTGTAGAACTGCTCGTTTCGCTAACAGCTCATAACCGTACTGTGTAAAGCTCCTGAACCAGGACGGGTAATTTGTGAACTGAAGTGAATGTTTCTTTGTGTAATAACTGATCTGTAATTGTAAACAATGTAAATATTATCTTATCATTCGATCCTTTTAATTATCTTAACTTTTAGAGAATGAAATACTGACTACAAAAACCGACAATTCAGCATTTTGTAAATGTGCTGCAAGAGTTTTTAATGTCAATGGCAATAAACCATTCCTCTCTCATAACGTTACAACGTTAGGCCTAATGTTCGTGATACTTGTGAGTACCAAGGACAGGACCCATGTGACAACAAAATTCACAATATCTGAGCGAAAGTCTATTGAAACAGAGCTATATTTGGTACACGTATTCAGTAACAGTTTTTTTTCTCTTGTATACATTAAAGAAAAGAACAGTTCAAGGTAGCAGAACAGCGTGTGATAGTTCGCTGGGTATGGATTTAATAATAGTGGCTTGTGCGTCCCAGGATCTCCCAGTACTGGAAAGAGGTTCGTCTGTTCACGTCAGCGAGGCGGAAACTGTGGTGAATTGTTAAAGAGTACATCAGTTTAGAGACTCTATGAGCTTTTCCCGTCGACTTGAATGCGTCCATGAAAATAGTTAACGCCAACCGCTGTGCGTATCTAACTTTAACCACGCGTAAACTCCTGAGTGAGTACAATGTTACAATGTCTATCAAGGAGTAGAAGTCAGTGGGTCTCGCGAGAATATCTAGTTCCCAATTGGCGAGATTCTACGAGACTAAACGCAGCAAAACGCTCTACAGACACCATCGTCATAAGGCGTAATAACACATCTTTTTGTACAAATATTTAAAAAAAGTTGAGCTTAAAATAAATTACTTTATTTATTTCTGTTATGGAATTATGTTTAAATCTTCACATCTAGGTTTGTGTCCTGTAAATAAGTAAAGTTGCGTTTCTGAGAAGTGCGGGGTCATCCAGGGTCATGATGCCAGGGTGACAAGGCCAAGAAAATCGGAAGAAAAAGTTACTTGCTTGCGTGACCGAGTCTGGAAGGTAAGAAGTAGAGTAGAGTAGAGTACGTAAAGAAGTCTTGAGTACGATGAAAAGTTACAGACTGCCTCACAACCTCTTAACTTGCTGTTTGTCTGATAGTGGTCAGAAAAGCGCGCCGCGCCTGACTCGTTGCTACAGCAACTTGAGACGCTCAGCTCCCCTCCATATTCAAAACACACACGAGTGCCACAACGAAAAAGTCAAAATCTATATTCTAGCCTCCTTGGCACCATGAAATCAACAAAACATAGTTAAACGATTGATCTAATTATTCTTACTCTGTGGTTTCTATGATAGCCTACCAATTTTCTATCGAAGAATATTGCTAATTAGGAAACTGGGGAATGATAATTTTGATTCAGATAATGTGCTACAGATCGTTTCAAAATATCTTTTAAAAGTTTTATTCCCTTTGCTACTTATCTTTGGGATAACCTGACTCTGGTCGATCGCTCCTTGAGTGATCTATGAATCTTATCATGTTGTATAGAGACTGAATCGTCTTTGATTATAGTGTGTACCATGTAATGATCATGATGTGAATGATTGTTAAGGCTTCGTTGGTAAAAATGGAGATGATCAGTTTTGTCATGCCCTATTAAAATACTGTAAAGATCATGCATCTTGAATTGTCATAATCTTAAAGCAGTAGTATGGTAGCATAACTTTTGTATCATAAATCTGGTCAAGGAGTTTAGCCGGCCAAGGAACTCATTGACCAACTGAAGGTTACGCTCCTGAGCCAGCTTTATGATACTGCATGTATCTTATGCCACCGTAGGATCTTCTGGGAGATTAGATATTGTCATGTGTAAGTCGTAGAAACATTGCTAGTATGCTTAGATGTCACAAAGGAACACAAAAGGGTCTAACTAATAATATGCAGTGCACATAGGGCAAACATACAGGAATTTGTAGCCGCCATTTATTGATTGTCATTGTTAAAACACTTTATGTATGGTGCTATGACTTGATAATGATAAAATGTATCCACTGCGTTAATGTCCTATTGTCTGTCAAGCTAAAAAAAGGGAGAAAAAAAAAGAAATACCTTCTATCTTGAAATGAGCAGAATAACTTTTTTTAATTGGTAGATACTGGTACCTTTGTGGCATTTAGGCATATGCACATTGCTGGTTGTTATCATAATCACATGATATTATTAACCAGAATATCCACAGACTTTAAACAACCAAGGGACAGTAGAATTGGCATGATCACTAAGAGTCATCTAGAGAATTTCCAAAATAAAACATGATTAGAAACAGAAATATGGAGGGTTTGAACTGACGGTGTTTGTATTCCAGTTCCAGAACAGCATGGCATCGTTGGTGAGACCTCGGTCGATCAGGAGCGGAGCGCCACTACGGGATAAACTGGCCGTGGCTCATCGTACCGACATCCTTATCAAGGAACAGGTATCATAAACAATCTTTATTGACACTACAAAAGTACAGCAACTTTCGTAAGGTCTACATGTATAACAACTACTAAACAGTACAACTAAACACATATAGATATCTACATTTTGTATAGATATGAATACATCAACATAAGGGGTCTAGCATGTTATTTACACTATTGGTTCTACGGTATAAACAATCGTGGATATATTTGCCTACTTGTACACAGTGTGGATTATCGCCTCCCAGAATGTAGTTGAGTTTATCTATCGAACAGAGTAGCAAATTCTTTAGAGCATGCGGAAAGTAATGTGAACAGCTCTGTGCGTTTATCATTATATTGAGCACAATCCATAACAAAGTGACTATTAACAGATATGGTGTTGCACAAGTAACTGTAGGGG
>NC_049991.1:1163591-1171492 GCF_000003815.2 Branchiostoma floridae | reverse complement strand
ACAACTCCCGAAAAAAACCACCAAGTGAGCGAAGCCCCCCACGAGATTTAGTGGATCCCCCAGACCGCAGGACCAGGCGTTATGACACCATGTACACCGAGGAACAGGCGGGTCATTAACGTTATTATCATATAGCCTACCCAAACTTGCAAACTCTTGTATGACGCATAGATCTCTTGTTACTATACGTGTGAATTCCTTTGTCGAATTTCTGAAAATTTACATTTGTTCTTTGGTACATGCATATGTAAGGAGATTACACATTGCATTTTAAAACAAAAATTTCCACAGAAAATATTCCAAACATTGCAGGCTTTTTAGAACAACAAAACTTATCATCAATGTTAGAAGGAGCCATTCCCCCTTGCAGTCTGTACTTATTCTCTCTGCTCTGGCATATGTTTCGCTCCTTTTTATTGGCCGATGCCTGCATATACCTTACTTTCTTGCGTGTATCGCTACTTTTGATTGGTCAAAATGAATCGACACCGGCACCGGTGTCGATTTGCATCGACACTGGTGCCGGTGTCGATGCATATCGACACCGGTGCCGGTGTCAATTCATTCTGACCAATCAGAGGAGCGATAGCCACCTGCCTGGCCTGAATCTTTGTGTTACGGCGTCATAACCAACGTGGAACGGGGCCTTCTGATTGGTCTGCGGCACCTGGCTATATGATAATGTACAATAAAGGTCTTTCATTCAATTCAATAATCAAAAAGAGAAGGAGTCCTTCTTGTGAGTGGACCAAATAATTCTGTCCACATATGAAGCTTTTATTTTTCAATACAAACTGGTGTGCGCTACAGGGCAGTTTACCGGGTATGCAACATAAACAAATGAACATGTCCAATGCATTGCTTTTTATGGAGTAAAAAGGGAAAGAAAATGTGTTGCGTAAGTGGAATTTGATGTGTTACACGAGAGAGGGTACATACATGTACAGTCAAGTAAATTCAGCCCTGATGTTGTTTGTATTGTTTTTTCTGTGCACATAATATCTTAAAGGACCGACATTAGAACTTAAAAGATACAAAAGACAAGTACTGAAAATTTTTGGAAGGCACCCTTGCAGCGTGCCTTGTATTCAAAGGGAAGATTTACTGTTTCCAAATTCCTGGCAATCTCTACGCTACAGAAAAAAACTTCTGATTGATGGATTTATGCACTGATTATAGTGACAATAATAACTTTGACCATTTCGCAAAAGAGCATTTGGTCATCTTATACACAAAGAATATCAAAAAGTAATCAAAGTAAAGAGACTGTTGCCTTTGTGCAATGCATAATAGTTCAAATCGTTTTCCTGTCTAGTTAACATTTGCCGAGATTTTTTTGAAAAAGGTGTTTTGAATAATTGATGTTGGTGACACGCACATGATCACATAGTCATCTCTGGAGCCCAGCGTTCTGTCATGGAATAAAGGCCACTTATCTATACATCAATTATGCAGGACATTTCACTGCAGTTTGCATTATGTTTGATATGATCTGGGTTTTTTAATAGTATGCTGTAGAAGGCATATATATTAAGTATATTGAAGCAGCGTTTGGCCAGAGTGCTGTCCACGCATCAAATGACAGCCTCATTTTGTTTTGGATGACTCGGACACCAACAGAGGCTGTCTTCTTAAAAAAAAGTTGCGACACACATTTTGCCAAGAAATCCGTACTTACAGGGTTAGACAAGTTTTCTAAAATTCACTTGTCCTATCCACTCTGGCCAAACGCTGCTTCAATATCAGGCAAGTACATAAAAATTGTACTTGTCCAAACCAACTTTTCACTTGTCCGAAACATAAAATGACATTATAATGATTTTTCTACATGCATGTATTTTCACTTCCAGCAATGGAATTCTTCTATTAGTGGCCCTATTTCTCTGTGTTAACCAATGCAGGATGCCATGACAGTGAAAAGTAACAAGTATAAAAAGTATCTTAGTTACTCATGGAAAAAATCTCACTTGCCCTGCAGGACATTCACTTGCCCAATGGACACTTTCACTTGCCCTGGACAATCAGGTTTGTGGACTTGTCCAACCCTGATGAAGTTGAGAAATGTGAACTATAATTTTGTGTTCTGCATTGAAGCTATAGGCTTGGGGACGCCGTCCACAGTCAGAAAGCCCCCACACTGTTTGTTTTGCTATTGTTATAATTGCTTACGATGTGTGTCAGTGCCCTTTCACATACGGTAATCTCGTCAAAACACTGTATTTCAAGGCCCTGCTGCTATGACCCAGACCAAGGCCAGACATAGTCTGTGAAAACCTAGTGGTACTCGTAACATATCATTTGATCAGTTATCCTCTTTGGAATGTCTTGACAAAAATGCCCCTGCAGTTCCAAAATTAAACATTAGGGGCGCAAACCTGCCTACCTTGTCCTAACGTCAAACATTATCTGCCACCAAAAGGTCAAAAACATAATTATCATGTCCGGGACAAGAGATGCTTTGAAAAAAACTGCTATGATATGATATACTCATTAATCATGCAAATGTCCCCCATTTTGCTTAATTACATTTTGCTCTAAGCAACCTACGAGTTATTCTCTTTTACAAAAAAGTCCCTGCAACTGCAACCCTACCTGCTTGGCCTACACTAAGGTCACTTCTTCCCGAGCATAATAGCCATCTAACATCCAAACATTGTGACCACAACTTGTTCAGAACTCCATCCAAACATAACATTCCGCTGCAGTACCAGGGTAAACCACTAGGGGGCCCCAAATCTAATCATTTCCAGCTTTTGTCACACTACCCCTGCACACCAATTTAACAATCCATTCAGAAGTTTTCTTAGAGTTACTTTGTTGACCGACAGACAGATGCTAGTGAAAATATTTCCTGGAGATAATGACTGAAGGTTGAGGAACTGTTTTATATTCTTCAGGTTCAGGTGATTCAGGACCTTCAGGACAGCCTGGCAAAGTCCTTACAGGAACTGAAGAATTCCCGCTCTATCTCAGAGGTGGACTTCCACAAAACCCAAGTACACATTCTCAGGGCCAAGTCTGAGGAGATGGTGCTCAAGCTGCAGGTCTGTTTTTTTATCACTAGGGGGAGCCCTTGTCTTGTGTTAGTGAACTCCTCTCCCAGCTCTTCCAATGCTGTAATCTGATGTAATCTTTGATAAGATTTTCATACTTTCAACAACTTGTGTTATTCAGGCCAAGGAGGTTCAACCTCCTTGTTCAGGCGCAGAAGATAATAGGATATTAGCACATGAGGTTCTTCTTTGGATTATCAATGATAAACATTTATAACACATCACTCAGTACGTGAACGGAGGTAGGAGATCTTGAAACTCTAGTGCCTGTAATAGTAAATGAATTATACTCTTTCAACAGGTTGCCTCGAAGATCAATGATGAGCTGCTATTTGCAAGAGAAATACTGAAAAAAGCTATACGCGAAGATAAGGAGGTTAGTATACTGATCATGACATCTGCTTCAGTATTATCTGGAATTTTGCATTCATAGATGCTCTTTCTTTATACAATATTGGCTTTGAATGAAGCGATTGGTTTTGAAACTTTGGTTCTACTTGAATGTCTTTCTATTTGCAATTAACACATTTATAATTTACTATATATATTATTCTTTTGCTTTGTAGTATTTGTTTGTATAGTTGAATTTTTGTGTCCTTTTGTATTATTTATGACCTAAATTTGAATTTCATTTTCAATGTATGGTATGTTAGATTTATGTTAGTGATTCTCTTTTGTATCTTTGTTGTGATTTTGTTAAGGGCTCTCTTGAGAAGCAGTTCCTCAGTTACCTGAAGGGATAATGCTAAAGATTCACAGATGCTTTTATTTAAGTCAAATATATCTTATCTTTAATATGTTTTACTACCCTGTTTTTTATTGGTGTCTCCTGTCTCCACATTTCCAGGTACAGCATGCCAGAGACAGAGTGGAGTGGCTAGAAGGTCGAATTGAAGGTTTGTTAGACAGAAACAGACTCTCCCACTCCCTGTCTTCTGACAGCATCCTGTCACTCGCAGACAGAGAAGTCAGAGTTGTGCCACACATCCAGCCAAGTTTGCAGCACAGTTTAGAAAAACTCGACCAAGGCGACATCATTTCTCATGACTTGGAGAGGGCATCCATAGAGGACAAATATGACTTGGAAACTCCCATAGAAACACTGCCAGATGACGTTCATAGTAAACAAATGACTCATATGAAACAGAAGAAAACAAAAACGAAGAGAAGACAGAAACGCACAACATCAGCGGAGGGATCGACCATCTCCAGTGACAGGCCGTACAGTGATATTTTGGAGGAGAATGAGAGAGTTTTGCAGGGCAGACTGGACAGTGAAGACGACGTGTCACCGGTACCACCAACACATATCAGAAAGCAAGAGAGAGAGCTGACACTGGCAACTGAAGCAACAGTGTACCCTCCCAGCTCCCTGTACAGTAGTGATGAGGAGCGCTCTGAGGAGATGAGTTCTGAGGAGTCAGGGGAGGAGTCTGAGGAGATGAGCTCCACAGAGGAGGAGGAGGAGGAGGAGAGGGTGATGGAGAACGGATCAGGAGAGGCTGATTCAGAAGAGGTACTGGAAATGCATTTAAGTTTGCGGGGATTTAATTTCGCAGAAGCGGGAAATAGGACTTTTCATGGTGGTTTTAAGTTCGTGGTAACACAATGCACTGTAGTATCTTACTGTCATGGAAAAATGGTCGCGGTGGTTTTAAGTTCACAGTGAAGTGGCCACCACAAAAACTGCGAACATTAAACCACCGCAAAAAGTTTCTGCATTTACAGTATGTGGGGATTTTTAAGGGCTGTCCCTGTAGCTCAACTGGTAGTAGTCTCAGGATTTAGCCTCTGGTTCTAACTGGGATCCCCCATTAGGGCATCTCAGTTGGGGCTGCACCTGTCTTTTGGAAGGGACATAAAGTGTGGTCTCCTCATAGGGAATCGGTGAAGATGGTGGGACAACAGGGTGAACCTTGTGGCAACATTTGAGCTCTGATTATCCAACTATAAAGGCAAAGAAGCAACATAAAAACATGTTTTTTCGGACGTCTAATAGATATCCTTCCTATGTGTGGTAGTATATTTTCACGTCGTATAAATGTAATGTTTTTCCCTTCAGATGGAGTCTTCCACAGATCCAACAGAATCTGCAGGCACAGACAGCAGACAGTCCCACCAGACTACAGACTCAGCACACATGGCATCTCATCAGCAGGCAGAGAAGAGGGTTGCTTTACAGGACGTCAAGACAGGTGAAATCATGTATCTGTATCTGTATCTATGTAGCTGGCATAACACACCAGCTTTGAAGGCATGTGGTGCGGCTGCAGCTGGTTATATTACGCAGAACAACCCGTTACACCTAATCTTTGTACATCTATCTGCAAGCATTCTGTACTTGTAAAACTATCCAGAGAGGATGCTTCTACCATCCTTGGTGGTTACAATTCCACTCTACGATAGTTCTGGGAAAGCACACATTTTTTAAGACATCAATCCTAGCTTGGTAACTCTGGTACTTGAAGGCATGACTGTTTCTTGTTCGTTTTTGAGCTGGTATTAGATACTTATCAGTTGGTATGTCCACCAGTTTGTTGGTCATTTTGTACATCATGCAAAGTCTGGGCACTTTCCTTCTGTCCAAGTGTCATCCACTGCAGTTTTATTTTTGTTTTGGTAACGCTAGCATCCCTGTTGTAGTTGTTTGTACAGAATCTTGTCGTCATAACCCAAAGGTCTTGGGCTCAAAATCAAAGTGTTGATGTAATACATGCAACTAATGTATAACCTAAGACTATACATGTATGTGACTGCTCATTTCGTTTTTGACTTAGAAACTCCTGGCAAGCTTGGTGCCGCAGACAGTGGCGTGTTCCTGACAGAAACAGAAGAACTGCTCGGTGGCGCTCCTGACTACTGGAGCTCCAAGCATCACCGCTACGAGTGGAACGACTATGCAAATGCACTGTTGGAGGAGAACCCGTTATCCTACCACCAGCTGGGCTTGGCTGTTCACTCCAGCTATGTGGAGCCATGTGAGTACAACATCAACTTTGTCATGGGAAACTTTAAGTAATCTGCAAAGTACATGTACAATGTATATTTTTACCTTCAGACAACCATTTTTAACAAAATGGTGAAGTTAAAGAGATCTACTTAAATACATTCTCCTACACAGAGTCAAGTCCGCGTCCTAGAAGCTTGGATTGTACTCTGCTTAACTGCCTTTTCCTTTTTCGCTATTGACCTCACTTGCTTATTAATATGAATGAGCAGTACCGACCACAGTGTGCACAGAAAATCTGTTTCTTTTTGCAATAGGAGAACAGTTTTTTTTAATGTTCGGTGGTGCTGTGATCACTCTTTACCCACAAATCCAACAGATCTAAAACCGGGTATCTGATAAACGAGATATAGAAAGGACTGTCAAACACTGATCATGCTGTTCACTTGCTGTTGAATATCAATGAGCAGGCCTAATTTGGCAAGAGCGTCCCTTTTGACAACCTACATGTAAAGGTGTATTGGCTGATGGCTGGTTAGTGGCCACGCCCTCTATAGTGGAATGGGCAGGGCAGTTCAGCAAACGTTAACGTAGTCCAGGATCCCAGACGGAACAGCAGACAAGCTATATTATGTGGTGTACAATGAATGTCAGAGCTAGAAGCGACTGTTTATAGTATATAATGAATGCCGGAGCGAACTACTTTCGGGATGCCACTTGCAATTGGGTGGGCTACACTTCTTGTGAGGGCATAAATAACACTATTTATTATTAATGTAGCAGCCTTACCTGTAGGATACCCGTGGGAATTCTAAGAGTTGACATTGTAGTCAAACCTGTAATTCACATACATGTATGCAGTTGTTGCTTGTTTGGCTCTCCATGGCTCTGACGACAGGTACAAATTGGATAATCAATTTAAGGTTAGAAATATGTGAAGATAACCAACAGGAGAGATTGTGGTCATTGGTCAAGTTTTATCCCTTCTGTCTATCTAATTAGATGTACCTGGCAGTCCTGAGTTACCATGGCGACCAAGAAGAAAAGGAAGTGACATCATCGATCCACATGTGAGAAACTTTACCATGTATTATGAAATTAAATTGAAACAAAACCATTCCATTGAGAATACACACAGCACATTTTATGTTCAAACTGACACCATAAAATGATTTACTATTGTACCCAAAATATGGTATTTTCAATTCTAATTTATTAGTTGTTCGTCATCTACTATGATAATTGTCCAGATCCTACGTACTATTAATAAGACTGTGCGTGTGCAATAGTGAGTGTGCAATGTACAAAGAACATAGCACAAAGAACATTGTAACAGAAGGTCTACATTTGTTTGTCGGCTATTCAGAATATACCTTGATGGATTAAATGACAACCTATGCCCTTTCAGAGGAAAGCCCTTGACAAGTTGTCGCGCAGCCTGCGTGGAATGTACGAGAAGGTTGAGCAGGCTGCGGAGAGCTCCGTACAGGTGGACCCTCGCTGGTCAACCAAGGACTGGAACCAACCCCTGGCTGCGTCGTCATTGGGTAATGATAATCACATATATTGTGTATCATAACAACATTACTAACTTTCCCTAGTCATTAATTAAGGGTTAATGACCCGCCCAGGGGTGTTTATGGTGTCATAACGCCTGGTCCTTTGCTATAACCACCGAATAAAACCACCAAGTGAGCGAAGCGTCATTAACGTTATTATCATATAGCCTACCCAAACTTGCAAACTCCTGTATGATGCATAGATCCCTGGGTACTATACGTGTGAATTCCTTTGTCGAATTTCTGAAAGTTCACATTTGTTCCTTGGTACATACATTTGTTTACAGATTGCAGTTTGAAACCAAAATTTCCACAGAAAATATTCAAAACATTGCAGTTTTT
>NC_049991.1:1152708-1163423 GCF_000003815.2 Branchiostoma floridae | reverse complement strand
TCATAACCCAACGTAGAATGGGGCCTTTTGATTGGTCCGCGGCGCCCGGCTATATGATAATGTGTCTTATGTGGGATAAATGGTGCAAGACAGAAAATACTGGAGATGAAACAGGGCCATACCGTATACAATATGTGATATTGTCCAGCAACACATTTATGCATTTTAAAATTGGAACCAGGAGCTCAACTGTGAGACTACTACCAGTTGAGCTACAGCGACATCCCTTACACGTATCTATAACATGCTACGTTTGAAAAGCTGTGTTTGGTTTCAAAATTTCATGCAGAAAGTTGTCTATGCTTGCTATCGAGCCTAATGGTAGTATTCCAGTAGCTTGAAAGAAAGCTAGAGGGAAAACATTCTGCATTTTTACAAAAATGTGGCCATTTAGTTAGTAATACAACTTGTTTATTATTCACTTTGTGTGTGCATGTACAGCTCTTGGAAGTCAGGCTGCTACAACACTTACTACACCAGGCAGCCCCCCTGGCAAGATGAGGATGGTATGTTCCAGCCTTGTTCAGAATTGACTGGCAGAAATGTTTGACTTGAATACTGTGTTATTATGACATAAGGCCATGTTGATGGGACTGTGTGGATAGCATCCTCAAAACTTATGTGCCGTCATTATGAAATCTGATCAGGAAGGTTGAACAATTGACTAAACATACAGAGTATGGTATATTGAGTTGTTCTTTCACATCATCTTCTTTGACCTTTGAATTGACTTTGGCATTCAATGACATAAGAAAACGATGTCCAAAATGTTTTTGCAATGTATGATATATACGAGTATGACGTTATGGAAAAACTAAACTTAACCTAACCAACACCAAGCTTCATTGGGACTATGACATGTACGAGTTTTTCTAATTTTGTAGCTAGATTTTTTGTCACAATTGAAAACTTCTTGCTTTTCGGAAACAGATGAAAATTAATGCATGTGCAGATGTCTTCCATATAATCAAATCAACTCAGCCTAACAGGAGTGATCAGTTATTTTTATTATATTTTATCACATCAATCTTTTCCTGATTGTTTATTAATAGACACATATAAAATTTGATATTTTGTCTATTTGCAGCCGTCCATCTCCAGGGTGACAGGTCTGGCCCCGCCCCCCAGTGCGGAGTCGGTGACGTTCCCGCCTGTCGACACACAGCGCCTGGGCACCAGCCAATCAGGACGCATCACCTACTATCCCAAACCTGTGCCGCCACCCAAGAAAAAACCCATCACAAGAACTGTGAGTAACATGTGCCTCTTGTGTAACTTTTTTTTTTCATTGCACAAGTAAAAGATTGTTGCCCAAAGGCTGAATAGAAATGTTAGACTTGTAATCCAAAACTCAATAATATGGAACAGTCTACCACCAGACATATGCACAGCCCCAACTCTGGCTTCCTTCAAGAGACTCTTAAAGTAACAGAAAGGACCAAAATGAATGGAATCAAATCATTTCTCTCGCTATGTATTTTGTACCATGTATGTAAAATTGTGTATATAGGCTTATAAGACTCATTGGAACTTATCTCTGTTATATACGTTGTCTGACGCTAGCCTCTTCCCTCATGACCTCAATGAAAAGCAGCCTGCAGGCAGATTTGAGTTTTCATGAATAAACTAAGGTTCAAACAAAATAATAACACCTCATAATACTTTAAAGACATTTGATTTTAAGTTTACTATGTGTGGGGGTAGCCAAGTTAGTGTTGTACATTATACCATGCAGGGATTTGGCAGACTTTAGAGAGATCAAGACAAATTAAAGACAATCAAATTTAAACTCTCAGGACCGCAGTGTGGAGTTTCCACGCAAGGCGGACATCTGGAACGAAACTGAGCCCCAGGCAGCGGAGGAACAGCCGCGTATCGTGAACCAGGGCAGCATGAGGAAGGAGACGCAGCTCGTGCTGTACAAACCTCGCAGGAAGCGCCCCAGAGGATCGGCACAGTCCATGAGCGAGATTATGGGTGTCACACAGAAAGCCAAGTATGAAATGCCGCTTATTCTGTCTCTGATAGAATACAGTAAATGTTTGCAGTGGTTTGCAAAGTGTTCAGTTTTTGAGTTAATATGTTCATCACAAACTTGAAACCACTGCATTGAACATACAGAATACATAACCATTAAGTAGTGCTTCTTATTCAGAGAGTAGATACGACTGGATCAGTGATCACACCAGCAGTGCCGAAATCAACTGTTCTGTCAGTTTGTAGCACCTTTGCCCAGTTGCTAGTACTACAATATAGATGTTTATTGACTGGCAGACCCTAAAGCTGCAAGAGTTTCCATTACAGTGCTGTATCGAATGTGAATATAGCATTATTGCAAAGTCAAAAGTCAGGGCTTGAAATACTTTTTTCTGCATACCTGCACAGGTGCAGGTAACATTGGAAATTACCTGCACCAGACAAGTTTTACCTGCACCACTAAATATTTGGGAAGTATGGATCATACTAAAATCTGTTCAGAAACCATTGCCATTATTTCTTCGATACTTCATAGGTGGTAACAGTCAATGCAGGTTGTAAAAACCTACAGCACAGTACATGATTGTGTTTATAAACCCAATACAAGAACCAGTGCAGGTTAGGTGCAGGTAGACAAGAAATACCTGCACAGCTCCAATTTTACCTGCAATAACCTGCATATGCAGGTGGTATTTCAAGCCCTGAAAGTTCAGAAGACCCCTTCTAATGGATAGCAGCCAGTGGCATGCATATGTAGTCATTTCATTACCCTGGTAGTGTAATGTACCAACCTAATGACTATTATTCATTTTCTCTGCAGGAAAAGGGTAGCATTGAGGGCCCCCATGACGCTGGCACGGGCTGTCATGAACATGGGTAAGCTTGCAGAGAGAAAATGGAAAATCAGTTTGTATACGGATGGCCTTGTGGTGTCTTCAGAAGAAGGGACTTTTCTAATGATCATGATATGCACTTATGACATGTGTAGTGGCATATTACCTCCCCCTGAATCCACACATGTGCAGTGTAGTTGGACCTGTCTATAATGTCTCACACACTCACTATCTGGTTCAACGTCTGTTGTTCCCTGTCTTGCAAGGGTTAGATGTTGCGAGAAGTCGTTTGGGTCTGATAACTGCTCTCCATCCACCTCTGTTAAGGGGGTCATCTGAGAATCCAAAAAGAAAAACTAAACTTAAGACAGATTGATACAATATACAGGCAAACCTGTCTATAGTGGCCACGCAAGGGGCTGGAGAAATGTGGCCACTATAGATAGGTGGCCAATATAGAGAAAATGCTGATCAATTGACTGAGCAATAAGCTTCACATGATTTCAGTACCCACTGATCTTTCTCACCAAGTAACATTGTTATGTGGGCGAAGCCCAACATTTAGTTTTTCCTCAGATATTTGCATATTCCAACCGGAAATCAGAAAAAATGGAAGCTGTAAACATGTACTCCACGTTTCAAGCTTTTTGATTGGCTTACAGTCGCACTTTCTCGGTTTTACGTCAGAGGTGAACCTATCA
Source organism: Branchiostoma floridae (assembly GCF_000003815.2). Taxonomy (NCBI): domain Eukaryota; kingdom Metazoa; phylum Chordata; class Leptocardii; order Amphioxiformes; family Branchiostomatidae; genus Branchiostoma; species Branchiostoma floridae. The sequence goes on along the minus strand of NC_049991.1, from coordinate 1,159,912 downwards.
ACGCACAGAACACAATCGGCATCGACTTTGATAAAAGCCAATAAGAACTCAGAAAAAATGGAAGCTGTCAACATATACTCCGCGTTTCCAGCTTTTTGATTGGAACAAAGTCGCAGACTGTCTCGGGTGTGCGCAGAGCTGAACCAATCAACGCACAGGACACAAAATTGCATTCGGCATGCAGTTTGACAATACTATAGCAGCTGAGACGACCAAACAGGCGCTCAAGGAAGAAGTTGCCCGCCATGGAATGAACGAGATTGATAAATTTTCACACAAAAACGTTATCTTCAGAAAATTGGACCTTGAAATTTTGCAAATTCAACGGTGAACGGACTTGTTCAAGCAACGCAATACATTTGTATACCTGTTAAAACGTGCGCTTGTAACATGTTGTAGCACTGGCTCAGTGGTATTATTCACGCGTGGTAAATCAACGCTCCGGGATCGAATCCGTGGACAGATAATGTTTTTTAATTTTTTTTTCTTTTTGCTGCATTTTCGCGAAAATGTTGCCTTTCTTGTTGCTTCTTTTCTTGCAATTTTTGCTTTGTTTTCCCTTCGCCCACATCCTGCATTTTTTTCAAAAATGTTGCCTTTCTAGTCTTATTGTCTCAAATTCGACTGACCCAGACATCGTCAAATCTACCAAAAATGATTGATGTTGCCATGCGCAATTTTGGTAAATTTGCAGACAAAGATTTGATCTAAATTTAACATTCAAGGGACTGATACCTTTTATTTTCTCTCCTCACACTCGCATGAATTTACTGGTGTCTAGAGCATGTAATCCATATAGTCAAATCAGTGCATATAAGATAAACACATCTCAGAGAAATTCAGTGGTTGTCAGTAAGGAATTTTCATAAACCCTAAGTCTGGAAGATGCTGCAGCTAACGTTTCATTTTTGGTCATGAAGTTGTAACTGTTTTCAACTTTTTAAAGTTGAAAACAGTTACAACTGTATATTGTTTCCTGAGCTTTTCTTTCTTGTTCCTAAATCATGGCGTACATGTACGTCTTAGTACAAACTCTATTGCTGCAGACAAGAACTACTAAGTGGAAATTGTTGCCAAAGTCCTCAAAGTCTGTTATCTATTGAGGGCCTGGCTACAACCCTACACAAGTGTTGAATGTTTGTGGTGTTGTTCTTTTCACATGGTGCCATAGTTGTGTTGCTAACAATGTTCACATGGTGTTGTAGTTGTAATGTTCACATGGTGTTGTAGTTGTAATGTTTACATTTTGTTGTAGCTGTAATGTTCACATGGTGTTGTAGTTGTAATGTTCACATGGTGTTGTAGTTGTAATGTTTACATTTTGTTGTAGCTGTAATGTTCACATGGTGCTGTAGTTGTCATGTTCACATGGTGTTGTACAGTGGTACTGTTGTAATGTTCATGTGGTGTTGTACAGTAGTTGTAATGTTCACATGGTGTTCTTTCCTCACCCACAGACCTCCTCCCCAAAGGCTACACAGATGCCTTGAAATTAGGTACCCGTGTGTGGATTGCTGTGTACATGCATGATGTATAAACATGTTGTGTTGGTTAAGTCACTGTTTGCTTTTATTGACAATGTTAGGCAAGTATCCATGAAAATAGTAAATCCACCATAGGCCAATTATCCATGACATTCAAAGCATTATCCATGACAACATTAGAACCATGACAGATCAATATCCATGACATTAGAACCATGGCAGATCAGTATCCATGACATTAGAACCATGGTAGATCAGAATCCATGACATTAGAACCATGGTAGATCAGAACCTTGGTAGCTCAGTATCCATGACATTAGAACCATGGCAGATGAGTATCCATGACAACAGTAGAACCATGGCAGATGAGAATACATAGCAGTAGAACCATGGTAGATCAGAATCCATGACATTAGAACCATGGCAGATCTGAACCTTGGCAGATCAGTATCCATGACATTAGAACCAAGGCAGATCAGTACCCATGACAACAGTAGAACCATGGTCACTATGTGCTTGTGGAAGCTATAACAGTAACACAGCTGTTATGATTGACAGGTCAAACAGACGCCCTTCCTGTGTCCAGTGGCAGGTCTGCTGCAGCGTCGCTGGACTCCATGAAGGCAGATAGGATACAGGTACAGTTGAAATTGTTGTGAAATTCTTTGTAACTTAGCCTAGTTCTGTTGAACTGACCCATGAAGACAATGGAACAATCAAATGCAATGAAATCATCCCCTAAACACTAGCTCACCTAACATTAACGAGCATCCATGCAGACCCTCTTGTAAAAACAGTTTTGTTTTGTTTACTTTTGCGTGGACTTGGTTTTAAAGTAGGAGGGGAAAAGTGATTTCTAAGTTTGAAACAATAGTACATGTGGTACAGTGGAAATACATATTACTGGTACATGTAAAAGTGATTTTGTAGTGTATAAGTCATCGCAAAAAAGCCCAGAAATACAACCACTGCAAACATTTTAGGATTTACAGTGTATGCAATCCATATTTTTCTTAGCCAATTTAAACAATTTTAAAAAGTGGTAAAAGTTGTATTACCAGTTGGTGGAAAATTAACTTTGTTTCTTGTGCAGGCTCTTGTCAATGATGCCATGACATCCACTAGGCCTGAGGATCGCAGACAAGCAGCAAAGGTACAGATGTTTAATGTTTAAAACATCATTTTTGTTAAACCGTCAATGTAAAAAGTCTACAGAGTTTATTTTGGTATAATATATCTCCATTGCTGCTTTATAAATTGCATCGTATAACATGTTGATATGTTGAAAATTAGTTGCAAATGTCAATCTGAATGGAGATGTTAAGCTTCGGAATATTTGCTATTTTGGTGCCAAAATTCTACCATCCATACCATTAATGAGTGGTTATGTTTAGTCACATTATGTAAAGAAAAGGTTTATATGTTTGCAGGGTTTAGGAGTACTGGGGTTGGACCAGGAGAATGTGCTGGCAGCACTTAGAGACATGGTGGGTCAATGTCTACCTTAGTTTACATTAACCAACTCTTTTCTGCTTTATTACCTTTGCCAGGAAGGTTGTGTTTGTGGTGTTGTTTGTCTGTGTTTGTCAACATAACTCCACAAGCTCAGTTTATAGATCTGTACAATATTTAATAGGTGATTGGGGGCTGGATAAACAAACTTTAGGTCAAGTTCTATCATGGGCCCTCTAATGGAATTCTACAGCAAAATGTCTGGTTTTGATATCTCGCGTGTAGATATGCTATGGTCATGATTTTTTTAGTATGGTAGAGAGAAACAGAGAATAAGAACAGAGAATAAGTGGGGTACATGTAGGTTGGGCCCCCTACCAGCTTTTTTTAATGCAGAAGATGATTTTCTTCCAGTTTTGGAGAGTGGATTACTCAAGAAGGGTTGACGGATCGTCATGATTAATTTTTTATATTTACTCATGTAGTTGTGGTGTTTTTTTGTCATTTCATCTATCATTGGATTCCTCTTTGCCAAGATGTAACTTACTGTACACTTTCTTTCAGGTGGCAAATGATGAAAACTCTAAAGTGAAGTATGAAGCAGCCAAGTCCCTGCTTACTTTAGGTAAGAAGATGATATATATAGTACATGATGGTATCTTTTACCTCATAACTCATACTTTTACTCATTACAAAGAAAATTTCTGCAAGGTATATTCGATTAAATGACTGTTAAGTTATCAACTGGAATATGTTGCTGGATACATGCATGTACAATACAGTAATGATCCTAAAAACATGTATCCTACAGTAAAAAAGCAAAGCAAATGGAAAAGAGAAAAGTGAACATGCCATAAGGACCATTGGTTCTATCCCTGTTATACGAGGTACCAGTAGCATATACTATTAGTAGTGCATGTTCATGTGTAAACCGTTTGAAGCCAGGTATGATTTCAGTATGTTCTCCCCAACAACAGGGCTATGGGATGAGCCAGTCATAGACCTGGTTGTCCAGCACATAAAGGAGGGAGATGAAAACACCAGAACAGACCTGCTCCGCACCCTGGCTTCCGCCAAAAACATCCAGTTCATCGACAAGGTGGGGTAGCTTAGTATCAATGATGTGTTTGTGTCAACTGGGTTAGTTCAAACAATAATGATGGTAACAGTACCTAATAGTAAAATACAGACATTTGACTATTTCCATTTCCCATGATAAAACTTTACTCTGGTGAAAATGAGTACCTAGCTTCGGCTAGGGCCGTCCCTCGGATAGGACGTTAAATGGAGGTCCCGTGTCTGGGGAGAGCCATACCCCAGGCACGTTAAAGAACCCCCACACGTGCAATGGTGCGGTGTGCGATGGATCAAATCATTCTGTCTGACTGGAGTTTCACTACAAATCACCCGGATAGAGGCCTGGCAAACCTATGTCTTGTATCAGCCGTATGGTGAGTGACGTGTTGGAACATTCACCCGGACGGGAGATGTGGCGCATCACCGTCTTGTACTGGTATAATTTGGTAGATCACCTCGTAAGGGGCGGTATTACCCTACGCGAGGGGCCAGTCCTGGCCTATGCACCAACATACATAGTATTACATACATTGTACATACAACTGCTGAATTTTGTACTGCACATCTGCAAACATCCCAGTTTACTGCCATACCCCTGTGCTGTGATGAGTGGTACTGACAGCTAATGATGATAGTTGTGCTATCATTTTACATCTGATGAAAAACATTGGTCATGGTTGCAAATGCTTAGATACTTGAATTATCGTTTCAGAGTTCAAAAACCTTCAGAAGTCTTCACAAAGCCCTGCACACCCTGTGTTCTCCCAAGAACCCGAGTGAAGCTACAGGCTTTGACGCTGCCGTGTGCCTGGGGTACATGTGTGTGTCAGATGATAGGGCCAAGGAGAGGCTGGTGTCAGCTCTAACTGTGAAGGATCCGCACAAGAAAGCAAAGGTACCACCAGGACACACTCAAGTTACAACCTATTGTCACAAGCAAATCCTTTCATTTTAAAGTTTGTTCTGTTCTTTGAAATACATCATTCCATACATGTACAATGTTTGCTTATAAAGGGGCAGAACAGTGCAGTGCCTGGCAAAGATGCATGTTGTTTATTGGCGGTACGTACCCCCAGTAGTGTCCATCTACCCAGTAGTGTTTTTGTCCCCTGTCGTGTACATGTTCCCTGTAGTGTCTGTACCGACAGAAGTTTCCATACCCCCAGTAGTGTCTGCACCCCCAGTAGTGTCCGCACCCCCAGTAGTGTCTGCACCCCCAATAGTGTCCGCACCCCCAGTAGTGTCCATTTCCCCAGTAGTGTCTGTGTCCCCTGTGGTGTACATGTTCCCTGTAGTGTCTGTACCGACAGTAGTTTACCCCCAGTAGTGTCCATACCCCCAGTAGTGTCCGTACCCCCAGTAGTGTCCATACCCCCAGTAGTGCCCGTACCCCCAGTAGTGTCCATTTCCCCAGTAGTGTCCATTTCCCCAGTAGTGTCTGTGTCCCCTGTGGTGTCAGTAGTTTCCTTACACTTCATTGTTGTCAGTACCCCACCATCCACACACACACCTGTCCCTAAGCACTATCTGCACGGGAAAAAACACCTGTCCCCAAACACAATCCACACAGGTAAACACACCTGTCCCTGGTGCTGAACACCATCCACAACTAGGTAAACACACCTGTCCTTGGTGCTGAACACCATCCACAACTAGGTAAACACACCTGTCCTTGGTGCTGAACACCATCCACAAACAGGTAAACACACCTGTCCTTGGTGCTGAACACCATCCACAAACAGGTAAGCACACCTGTCCTTGGTGCTGAACACCTTCCACACACAGGTGAACACGCCTGTCCCTGTAGTAATAAAATAAAATAACTCAAATTGTATGCCCTTAGTCTGGGAGCACACCCTCTGACAAGAATGAAATTCTTATTGACCAGGGATGCTACAGGTCACATGTGGCCTGTCTGACAGTAAATTTGCTTCATTCCCACAAATTTGCACCTTAAAATGTGGGAAATGGTGTTTCAGAGAGTTATAAACTTCAAACTTTTGGTGAGGATGTCCCCAGACCCCCGCAATACTCACACCTGCAGTGCTCGCCGAACAGTAAGAAATTTGGACACCCTATGATGAAATCCTAGCTAAAAGCCTGGCTTAACACCATCCACGAACACCATCCACACACAGGTAAACACACTTGTCCTGGGTGCTGAACACCATCCACACACAGGTAAACACACCTGTCTTGGGTGCGGAACGCCATCCACACATAGGCAAACACACCTGTCCCTGGTGCTGAACACCATCCACACACAGATAAACACACCTGTCTTGGGTGCGGAACACCATCCACACATAGGCAAATACACCTGTCCCTGGTGCTGAACACCATCCACACACAGGTAGACACACCTGTCCTTGGTGCTGAACACCATCCACAAACAGGTAAACACACCTTTCCTTGGTGCTGAACACCATCCACACACAGGTAAACACACCTTTCCTTGGTGCAGAATAACATCCGCACACAGGTAAACACACCTGTCTTGGGTGCGGAACACCATCCACACACAGGTAAACACACCTGTCTTGGGTGCGGAACACCATCCACACACAGGTAAACACACCTGTCTTGGGTGCTGAACACCATCCACACACAGGTAAACACACCTGTCTTGGGTGCTGAACACCATCCACACACAGGTAGACACACCTGTCCTTGGTGCTGAACACCATCCACAAACAGGTAAACACACCTTTCCTTGGTGCTGAACACCATCCACACACAGGTAAACACACCTTTCCTTGGTGCAGAATAACATCCGCACACAGGTAAACACACCTGTCTTGGGTGCGGAACACCATCCACACACAGGTAAACACACCTGTCTTGGGTGCTGAACACCATCCACACACAGGTAAACACACCTTTCCTGGGTGCAGAACACCATCCACACACAACTTGACTGTGGTAGTTAAGAGTTAGTCAGCAGGGTGTGATTTATAGAAAATTTGACTCCCACCATGCCTGACCACTACTGACTAACTCCCAACTAGTTCTCAACCCACCATTGTTGTTATGGAGGTGAAAACTTTCAAAGCTTAATGTAAAACTTATCTGCTTTTCTATCAAACTATGTACATATCTACAAACTTGGAAAAATCATGACCATCTTTCAACCCTTTCATGAGTCATTTTCCTTCAAAGTCTCAAACACTGCTGGGGGGCAGGCACACACT